>NW_012118388.1:902148-927496 GCF_000951035.1 Colobus angolensis palliatus
AGCACACCAACATGGCACAAGTATACATATGTAACAAACCTGCACGTTATGCACATGTACCCTAGATCTTAAAGTATAATAAAAAAAGAAAAAAAAGGAAAAAGAAAAAAAATGATAAAATTCTGTGCAAATTTATTTTATTTTACTCTGTCATTACTGTAATTTTATGTTTTCCAAAAAAATTACTGTTCTCAATAGATTTTTACAAGAAATATGTTAGATATTAGAAAATGTTCTATTATTTTCATGCATAAATATACTTGGAATACATTTAGTATTACTGTCACATTGCTGAGACTTAAAATCACAGTACTTTTCTAGGAATTCAGAAAATTCCACAAGAAAATCATTTTCTAAAGGGCATTCTTGATGGATGCACTTGGTCCACAATTCCAGAAACGTGTTTGACCTTTTTGCACCTCAGTTTCTTCATCCATAAAATAGGTAGATCATCTAGAAATTGAGTTCTGGGCCTTGTCTACATTTTGTAGAGACTTTAAGACTATATAAAAATAGAGTACCTTTTATAAGTATGCATTTTACTGGGTACAGAGGGCTCACACATTTCATGACATCTTCCTAGGATCCTGTGACTCAAAAATGATTAAAGAATCACATTTTCCCACTCTAATATTAAATCAATTACACTATACCATATCCAAATGCCTTTTCAAGTATACAGACTATGGTTGTAAATGCCAAAGGCACTGCAATTTTCCATATCTAACAATCACTACATACCTGTTTATAAAAGAAAGAATACCTGTTTATAACAGAATTTGTTAGAATATTGGGTCCAGTGTAAGGGTAAGCAATAGTTTTTAACATCAGACATCCTTATGTTCATATGGATATGTGATATGGTTTGGCTGTGTCCCCACCCAAATCTCATCTTGAATTGTAATCTCTGTGATCCCCATAATTCTCACGTATTGTGGGAGGGACCTGGTTGGAGGTAATTGAATCATAGGGGTGATTTCCTCCATGCTGTTCTTATGATAGTGAGTGAGTTCTCATGAGATCTGATGGTTTTATAAGCATCTGTGATTTCCCCTGCTGTCACTCACTCCATCCTGCCACCTATGAGTCAGGTGCTTGCTTCTCCTTTGGCTTCTGCCATGCTGTAAGTTTCCTGAGGTCTCCCTAGCAATGTGGAACTGTGAGTCAATTAAACCTCTTTCCTTTATAAATTATCCAGTCTTGGGTATTTCTTCAAAGCAGTGTGAGAACCAACTAATATACTACTTCACTATAAATACTAGCTGTGTAACCTTGCATAATCACAGTTATTTAAATTTTAAGTCTCAGTCTCCTTAACTATAAAACTTGCTTTGCTGGAATATTAAATGAGATAATACATCTCAATAATATGATAATGGCTTAGCATACTGACTGGCATATGGAAAATGGTAATAGATGAACAGGTTTTTATGTACTTAAAACTTAAAAACCTATTATTTTCATATGTATGCCTTTCTTGATATTTTTTCTTCCTTGATATTTAACACAATTATTATGTAAGACACTATAACAACAACTTTAATAACAATGAAAACTATGGACACTTAAAAAAATTTAGTCCCAACTGAGATTTCCTTGAGTATTTGGTGATTAAGCATATAAAACTTTGCAGTTTCAATGTATAATCATTATGTATCTAGTTCTGAAATTTCTGTTACATAAAATTATTTTAAAATAATCTATCATATTCAACTTTTGGATTGGAAACCAGCTTGATTTTTTAAAAATTATGAGTACGATTAGTTGGAAATACAAATCCTAGGTATTTAATTTATTTAACCACTTATTAATATTTACTGAATGCCTACTATGTGCTAAACACCATATTAGGTGCTGGGAATATATAGATAAATAGCTTCTGGGGTAGTAGGAAGAAGAAAATGTAATAAAAAAATTTAGAATAGAGCAAGACACCTGCTATGAGAAAAGGATGTATAGGTTACCGCAGGAGCAGTCACAAAGGCACTTCACCTGGACTGGAGACAACACTATAAAGTTTAGTCTTAAAAGACTAATGTTTCCAGTCATAGGAAAAGGGGGAGTATGAGTGTCACATACAAGGGCATGACGGGGTATAAGTTCAATCTGACAAGAACTGAGGTATGATAAGGGGAGCAGATAAGAGGAGACAGGAAGACGCAAAATGCGACGTTTGACAAATAGGCAGGGTCCAAACTATGAGGGGTCATTCAAGTCACACCAAGATGTTTGGATTTTACACTGAGGAAACATTTTAGGAAATGATATAATCAGCTTTGTATATTAGCAAGGACAAATTGGTAGCAGTATACAGAAATAATTTGCAGAAAATAAGAATGGAAGAAGATGGATATAAGGGGATACTGCATAAATCCAGATAAGGAAAACTTTTCTTCTTCTTAACCAGGATTACTAGTAACCTCCACTAAAAAGGCATTACAGGGGGTATCCCCAGCTTAGTATAAACACAGCTTACCCTCCTGGGGCAACAATTTCACTAAAGATAAGTAATTTAAATTATAGTGCTTATATTAAGACAAATGTAGAGAGACTGAGAAATGAAATGCAAATTTTGAATGAAATTTTAATACTTCAAAGAAATTCTATATATGGCATTCAAAACTGTGCCTCCAGATTCCCTAGAGGTATGTTTTCATTCTCTTCTCCTATTACAGTAACTTAAATGGGAAAAAATGGCACTTATACTAAGATACTGACAGTGGGGATGCAGAAAAATAAAAATATAATTCCAATATATTTAGGAATTAACTTTATAGGATTTGGTCCCCAGTGGTTATAAATGGCAAGGTCAAAGCTGAGTCTCAGCTTTCTGTTGTATCTCAATAACCTATACATCCTTCTCTCATAGCACATGTCTTGCTCCATTCTAATTTTTTTTTTTATTACATGTCCTTCTTCCTACTACACTGTGATTCAGTATAGTGGAAGAGGGGCAGATTCTAAGGGAAGAGTGTTGCTCCTTTTTGGACATATTTAATAGAGTGTGGAACGAATGTCTGAAGTTCATGAGGGAAATTTAGTCGGGATAAACAGATTTGAAAATTATTAGCAAAAAAAGAATGGTGCTGGGAGTCAGAGATGCTAATGAGCTAATCCAGGAAGAGTGTATACAGTAATCAGAAGAGAAGGCCAAGAGGGGAGTACAAGATAACACACATACCTTAAGGAAGGAAAGAGGAAAGAAGCTAAAGTAGATATTGAGGAAGGACCAATCAGTTAGGAGGAGGGGTACAAAAAAGCGGTATGCTGGAAGCCAAAAAAAGAGAGGTATCAGTTCAAACTTTCTTGTTATCACAGAAGAAAAAAATTTAAAACATTATACAATGTACAACACTATGTACACTGTAAAGCACAAAGAAACAGTGTTCAAAGGAATACTTTTGATTTTAGGAGTCATCTTTCTTGATTTTTCAGTACAATACAAGGCCACCAGCCTACAACTAATTTTAGAAATAATATAAACAAGAAAGATTGAAAGAGAATATTGAACAGAAAAAAGCAACAAAACACAAATACATATATTGTAACTATTAGAATCTATTTAAATGAGCAAAATCAGAAGAGGAAAGGGGAAAACTCTCTAACAGCCACATGGGGAAGTATTCTAGTAGTAATGTCAGACAAAGTATGAAAAGAATGAATTAGCCAGAGGGAGATCACATGCCTTCCCAGGAATCGGGATAATGGAGAATATATTCGCACTGGAGAGTTTTCTCAAGAAGTAAAAATTAAGTCAGTAATGGCAACTGCACATCAATTATATTCTCAGTAAATAATATAAAAGGGACATAACTTAATTTGTATAATATTTGCTTGATTAAAAACCACATTTAGAAAATCTTATCTTACAATTTTAAAGAAATACATCAAAACTAAAGCCCTGAACAACGGAGATGTTGTTTTTCTACTAGTGGGTTTGGAAATCCCACAGAAGGGTACATTCATGCCTGGTTCACCCTATCACAAATTTTCTGACCTCTGAAACCAAAACCACATAAAGACTCCTAGACAGTAGAAATATATGGCTAAGGTAGTGACACCTAGATTTGCTCTCAGTTTCTGCAACTAGCTTTGTGATGTGTGGCAAATTAGCTTACTTCCCTGTGCCTTAGTTTCCTCACCTGCAAAATGAAATGTTTAGTACTTCCTCACCTGACCTGTTTTAAATGCTCTTGAATTATGAAGCACTGAGATATGAGAAATTTAATAATAATGAAAATTATTTTCATTTTCATTGGAGCACATTAAAATGTATATTAATGTGCATTTAATAAAAATTTAATAATACACGTATAAATGTGTATTAATGTGCAATGGGCAAACAGTCATGTTTTCATTTATCCCACTACTAGGTGAAGAATCTATAGTAATTATGGTTGTTTAATTAGGGAGATCAAATAGAAATTCTTGGTTGCTGTTTAGAAACTATTTAAAATCACTGCAAACTATATAATATATACCAATTCACAAATTATACTAACATCTGAACCACTCTAATGATAGTATAGAGAGCATATATTTTGATAGAATCAATAAAAATCTCACATTTTTAAAGTCAATGTAAAACATCGAATTACATTCCAAATGCCTTTGGTTTAATAAACTGAGCAGTCTGCTTTGATACTTTCTTTTCAGTTTCTGAATAGGTAATTTCTGTGATGACATATGGTTTTAGGGCCATTTTTAATCATTTGTAACTACGTTTATATTTTTTAAAGAAGGCATATTCTAATGCTAAGCTATGTGATTCGTCCTCTTAGACCATGCTGTATAAAGGGCCACTATCAACAGTGAAGTCCAGTCCAATCAGTTTATATTCCAGTCACAATCTAGACTCTTTTGAAACCCTAACTTGCTGTTTTGCCAATGTATTCTACAGAAGATAAAGAAAAAGAGAGAGAAGCTAGTTCAGAAGGTCTTTCACCACTAACTATCTTAAATATAGGCTCAACATTATACAAGCTCAGTAATAAGAAATATTTTTAAACTCCGCATTTGTAAAGTGATTTATTACTTAAATATATTTCCTATATATTTGAGTCCCACAAAAACACTATGGGCTAGGTATCCTTATGCTCATTTATAGATGACAAACTGAAGTTCAAGGCAGTAAAAAAAAGCCTTCTATAATCTCACAGACAATAAGTGACAAAGACAGATTTAAAATAGCAAAAACTCTTAAATACATTGTTTCTTCCATCATTTCATAAAATATACTTTAGGGCAGCATTTAATCTTTATTGTTTGGGAGGAAAAAAAAGGAGGCTTAACCTAGTCTGAAAATTTGGCATACAATGCTATGTGGTGCCTGAATGTTAATACAGCTATTTTATTCATAAGAAAGAAAAAAACATGCTTTAAAGATTGGTGGGTAATTACTCACCTATCATCCCACCTACACTACATTTTGGAATGATTTTAGGTAAACCACACCCACTTAAATTTAAATGGTGTCTTGTAAAAGTATCTTCTAAGCACTATTCATTTGCTTAAAGCACAGTTCTACAATGACAAACATCATCAATTCATTTTGAGAAAGAGGTAATAATTAAAGGGTTATTTTTCTTCTTTCATTGCAAGTCATTTGACCTATGTTAAATCAACTATCAAATTTTCCTTCATTATTTCTACATGAAGGATTTTGCCAGCTCAAAAAAGTATAAATCTTCATTTGTCAAATTTAAACTATAACTGTCCCAGATGCTATCAGGCCTCATAGTTCTTATCCCTTAAAAACAGCAAAATATTGTCAAGTCACTCCACCTCCCCATACCCTCAGATGACCCCTGGAATCAATAATATTTGTAATTTGTAAGTGCACGGTTAAGGAGAACAGAAGGCAAGTGTTGTCCTCGTTAACCACATTGAGCTGTGATACTACAGCCGGCTCCCTTGTGTGGCCTGTGATCAATTTTAATCTCCTGACCAAGAATAAAAGAATGCAGACTCCTGATTCTGGATTCATCTTGAAAGGAGATTATAGATTAGTATGTCTGTAGTGGGAATGCAAGATTTAATTCAACTGGCATTTCAGGAAAGAATACATCTAAACTATCATTCCTCCTCATTACCCTCACTGCTTCCAGGTCCTCTATTGACAGAACTAAATACAGAAAAATGTGTATGCAATGGGTTAAAAAGCTAAGCTGTCTTCGTGGACATCTGATCAACTAACTACAGAAACAGACTCCATAGTGGTTTCACTACATGGTTTCAGATGGAATCAGATTTTTGTATCTCAGATTTCTCTATAAAGATTACAATTTTTTGCCCAACTTCTTTATGTGAAAATCCTATTTCTTAAGCAATTTAAGAATTCATTGTTTACTCAAATCATGACTAGCTGCTTACAAAATACATATATCCAAGTACATTGGTACATTTGGGGAGCTTTAAAATGCAAAGCAACTTTGATGTCAGAAAGAGAAAAGACACTACCAGTTTAAGTATCAGTTTCATATCTCTATCTGTAACTATATATCCATGTATGTGTGTGTGTGTGTGTCTGTGTATGTATGCACATACATACATATAATAGATATATTCATCCATTTTCACACTGCTGATAAAGACATACCAGAGACAGGGCAATTTACAAAGAAAAGAGATTTGTTGGACTTACAGTTCCATGTGGCTGGGAAGGCCTCGCAATCATGCCAGAAGGCAAGGAGGAGCAAGTCACATCTTACATGGATGGCAGCGGGCAAAAAGAGAGCTTGTGTAGAGAAATCTTGCTTTTACAACCATCAGATTTGGTGAGACCCATTTACTATCAGGAGAACTACAGAGGAAGGACCTGACCCCGTGATTCAATCATTTCCCACCGGGTTCCTCTCACAACACATGGGAATTATGGGAGCTATAAGACGAGAGTTGTGTGGGGACACAGAATTTCATTTCGGTGATAAACCATATCAATGAGTTTATATAAAAATGTACAAATCTTATTTTTCTATAGAAATGAAAAATAAAATATCTTATTGTTGAAAGTCAAGAAAATATAAGGTGTTCTAGGAGGTTACAGGGGCAATCCATGCAACTGTAATTTGAAAATTCTATAAGTAGTATTAAATAACTTTTTCAATACATCAGATAACATTTCCAATTCCACATCATCAACACCATCATCACAGCAGTTTTCGAACATTCACAATGCATCATTTACTGTGCTAGACAAATCTGAGCCAGAACCTAAGTCTGAGTACTGACTCTGCTACTTTCCAGCAAGCTACTTTACCACCTTTTACTACAGTTTTTTTCATCTGCAAAACAAGAATAAGATCCTTAATAGCACTGAGCTTATTAGAATTTTTTGTAATGATTAAATGAGATATCATAAGCAAACCTAGAAGTACTGCTTGTGGTACTTAATAGTTACTACACAGGTGTTAGTTGCAGTAAAATGTATTCTGATTCATTCATTCATTCGTTCATAAACATTCATCACTCCCCATGTTGCAAGGACTGCGTTAGGAAACAAAGAAGAGCCCAACACTCAACAATCTGACCTTGGCAAGTTGTTTTAATTTTTTCTAGGAAATAGCCTTCTCATTTGCAAAATTAAGATACTAAAATTTATCTTGGTGCACTGTTGTGCAGATGAAATAAATGAATTACATAAAGTGCCTACCATAGCACCAGTTACATATAGAAATGATCAATCAATGCTTACTGAGTAAAGGAATACAGAACAGAATGAATAGATAAGTGGATGGATGGAAGGATGGGTATATGCTGTGCCTTAAATCAAATAAAAATAAGAGTAAATAAATTAGGTATCAGCTCAGGGCACAAATTTACAGGTAAAATTAAAATATCATTATACATTAAAAATGAAATATAACAGGTAAGGAGTTTTCACATGAACCCTTGGTAAAATGTAAATGTATCCTGTTTCCTCCAATACAGAAATCAGTGTCCAGTGGAAATGTCAAGGACATGAATATAAAAACACACATTTATAGGAATATATTTCTTTTACAGAAGCTAACTTATTTCTCTTTATTAATTGTCAGATAGATTTGAGGCTCAAACAGCCCAAATTTGGCAGTAGTAATGAACTAATATTATAAAACGAATATGACAATTTATGGTTCTGTTTACCCGTCAGGGGTTACCACTTGATTTTAAAACCCTTAATGTAGCCCTCAAAAAAAATTGATTGGTTTGAAATGTCCCTGAAAAGAAAACAAGAAAATATAGAAGTGGGAATCCTTTAGACATTTTGATTTTGAGAGCAATGACTCTGCCTTAGACAACAGAAGTAAATTCATAATGGAATCTGTTTCTTTATGTAAATGTTAGTAAATGAAAATTATATTTATTCCGTTTCAAACTGAATATAATCAGATAGTTTAAAAATATGAATTCGAAAGAATAGTAACATTTTAACCTGTCCATTTTAACTAACCTGATAAGTTTTAAGGAGTTGCCAGTGATGAAGATAATACTATTAGCCATTCATTTTTTTCATAGATAATGTCATGCTAAATTTAGTGGTAACATGGGAAACCAGGATTCTGCTAGTATCTTAAATGGTAAAGATATTTTTGAACGTCAGACTTAGTCAAGTGAAAAGTAGAAAGATAAATCTAATTGCTCTGTGTTCAAGTACAAGATACCAAGGGTCAAGTGAAGCCGCACGAAATTAAGAGTCCAGAGCTGGCACAGATTGACAAGGGAGCAGAACAGAGGGAAAGAGACTGGACTCCAGAATAAAACAAAGTAGCTCTTCTTTTACACTGAGTGGCTCAGGGAAGCTTTTATAAAACTAAAAACAATTATTTTAGATATCTTTGTCACTAACAAAAATAATTGCTAGAGATTTGCTAATATAAATTCCATACTATGGGTGAACCCTGGGAGAGTGAACTCATGAGTTAATTGATGATAAACTTTGCATATGTGTGTATGCATCTTATATACAAATATATGCATGCACACATTCACAACTGTAGGCCCACAGGTAAGACCTACATCTATCTGTGTATGTATATGTGTGTGTGTGTTTTAGAAGCACTTATTAATATAAAATTAATGTAACTTTATCAAAACATTAGCCAATTAATTGACTTATATGGAGCTCACTAACAGCTCAAAAATCACTCAGAAGAGTCAGTAGGCATAACTACTTCAGAGAGAATGACCTCTCTCCTCTCCAATTTTTCTTAATTCCTACTCTCTCTTAACCTTCCTCAAGAGAGAAATCTCTAAGAATCTTTGACTATCATTATCCAAGGTGGTTCAAGTACCCATAAAAATTAGGGATAAACCAGCTACAATGTCAGGCTAAGTTTTAGCCAAAAAATTAACTGGTTCATTACCAAGTTGTTTATAGCTAATGCACTACCTTATCGGTCAGTGCCCATGCCCTGCTTGTTATTCAGTATTTCAATATCACTCCCAGGATCCATTCAAATTAAGAACATGCAAATGAGAGGCCAAGAAATAGTTCCTATGTTAACATGGAAATAAGATGGGGTGAGATGGGGTGAGATGGGGTAGGGGAAGGAGTCACAGAGAAATGAAAAGACACAGAATTATTAAGCCTTTCCAAAATATTTAACAAAATCTTACAGTGCATCTATTTTTCACTGACTCCTGGAATCCTCTTCTAACAAATAAAAGCAAATATTGTCATAACTTTATTGTTAACATAACCTTCAAGCATTAATTTATGACTAGAAGATGCATAAATGGCTCATGTGTAATCTGGACCATAACGACAAATATTTAGGATGTATCCTATTTCTACAGATCCTCTTATGCCCCACATTAATAGTAAGTGGTATTAAAAGTAGAAAGGGTGAAATAGACCAATTTAATATGGTTTTGCATTTTTAAATTCAGCATATAATGCAATATACTATTGTCTCTGTGGAGTTTCATTTCACATGATAAAAGAACCAGGAGGGATCTGATCAATAAATAGAAAATCAAGTTTCATGTTCCCATTAGGTTGCTCTAACAAGGATTAATCTCAGAAATGTTAGTGAATGCCTAATGCTGTGGCTTTTACTCTTCTCACACCAGTGGGTCTAAAATACTTGCTATTAGCACTAATGTAAAAAAAAAAAAATTAATACTTTACATATGGCTATCCACTGTACTCAAATGAAGGGGTTAATGGTAAAATAAGCCTTTAAAGATGTAAATGATGCCTCCCATGTGGCTGCAAAATAGCTCAAGTATTTGCCATCTAAAATTATTAACATATAGAAACATTATTATCTCTGCAGTTAATATGCACCTCGCTGAAAATCTCATGGATGCAACAATTAAGGAAGGCACCATCCTTAATGAAGTTATAAAACATATATCATTTATTAAGCAGCAAATAATATCTTTAATTTTGACTTTAATATATCTTTAATTTTAGCTTTAATGATTATATGCAAAATGTCTTCCAAAACCCCAGGACAAATTATACCATAGCAGTTGGGCTGGTTTCTTTTTTTTTTTTTTTTGAGGCGGAGTCTGGCTCTGTCGCCCGGACTGGAGTGCAGTGGCCAGATCTCAGCTCACTGCAAGCTCCGCGTCCTGGGTTTACGCCATTCTCCTGCCTCAGCCTCCCGAGTAGCTGGGACTACAGGCGCCCGCCACCTCGCCCGGCTTGTTTTTGTATTTTTAGTAGAGACGGGGTTTCACTGTGTTAGCCAGGATGGTCTCGATCTCCTGACCTCGTGATCCGCCCGTCTCGGCCTCCCAAAGTGCTGGGATTACAGGCTTGAGTGGGCTGGTTTCTTCAATCCCTCATCCTCTATGCTGCCCCCAGTGCTGAGCAAGAGTTGTCATTTACCTGAGGCTTCCTTTCTATGAGCATGTGCTTCTCTGAAGTACTGAGATAATCAAGGTCAGGGCAACACTACATAGATGTTTTTCCAGTAAGAGTTTGTAACTAATTTTGACATTTTCTTATTGATTATTACAGAGTTTTGAATAATCTAGAGTGAATGAAATCCATCAGATTTTTATTACTACCCTAAAATGCTAAATAGTAGCATAAAAATATTGAGACCAAGTTGGGCAGACATGTTTTCTCCCTCTCTCTCCCTTTCTCCCTTTCCTTTCTTCTGCCCTTCCCTTGATTCCTTACTTCCTTCAATAAATATTTATTAAGCAGCCTTTCTGTAACAAGCATTGTTCTGTAGGCAAGTTATCTAAATTTGTTTAAATCATATACTAATTGAATGTAAAGTCTATTTGTACAGCCAAACGATAATTTTAGTTGTTAATAGTCAATTGAGTTTAAGTCTGGGAACCCTCTTTCCTAAGGAAAATACTTCCTTTAGCACACTCTTTGTTCAGTGTGCTCATAAAAATCAATCAAACCTCTCTGAAAATTATTAGAAAAAAACAGTGGGCATGTCACTAAAATCTTTAATACATTTTTTACTCATCTGCATCCTCATATTTATCATCTGTTTTACATAAACTACTAGGTGGTTTCACTCACAAAAAGCCCTTAAATGCTCACATCTAGAAATCTGGGGCATACCAAGTATGCTGGTGAGACTTTCCAAAACACCTGTTTTCAGTGCATGATCTGCCAATATGTGTTTAAATTTGTTCAATTGTTCAATATATATTTACTAATTATAATTATAAATGGAAAGAGCTAGAGTATGAATATAGCATATCTGTAATAAAATGCATCCTAACATATAGATTTTTAGGCACAAAGGACATGACAGAAATAAGATAAACAGACAACAATGGGTATGATTATGTAGCAACAAACATCGACAACTAGTAAATGCACAAGTAGAAAGGATAATGTCATAGTGGCAGCAGCTACAGAGACCATAAAAGTGGCAATTCTACCATGTTATTTTCCTTTGTGCATATATACAATATTATAACGGTCTTTAAATTTCCTTTACTAGCTCATCCTTTCATCTAATTATCTGGCTCATGAAGAGCCAGGGGGAAGAATGAATCTAGGAATGGATCTTACTTGTAATCTCAGCAATCTATCTCATTGAGTTGATATTCAAATAACTGAAAAATGGAAATTTTAAATAGCAGCTACCACAGTTCCACACATGGTATTGGGATATAGTGACTTAAAACTTAATATTTTTAAATAAAGCAAATCTTTAAAGTTTATTGAATTCTTTTTAAAACTTTTATGACAGGGTGTGTCAAACAGAATCCCTACAAAAACAGATGTCACACTTAAATTAGGATAACTCCAGATTTTATGTACAAAAGACTAATTACATAGGTAATGTGTTAAGGTACTACAAGAGTTAGAGACTTGAGCTAGAAGAATTAGTTTAACATCAATGTTTCTCATGGATAATTTAAATAATTTTAGTCTTTGTTTTCAGTAAAGTGTTGCCTTAATAGATATTACAGCATGTGATATTTACAAAACTGAGATGATTTCCCCCATAAGTTTGACAGGATAAAACCAAACATAAATACTTTTAATAAAACCATAGTAGACTAGAGATAAAAGGTATGTCAAGGATGACTGGCCCCTAGAAGGAGATTAACAAGCTCAAAATTTCATAGCTAATTATTGACAGAGATGAGGCCTAACTAAATCCAGTTAGTTAATTCTAAGTCCCACTTCATTTTCATTAGCAATGGAGGGAAGCATCATGACTACTCACTAATGTAAATCAACTATACATCCTCCCCACCCATCAAGATGCACATTTTTCAATATGTATTTTAAAATCAGGTTTAAGTATGAATATACAGGATTATTTAATGTTACAGGTTGAAGAGACATTGCATACCCTGAAATATCATTCTCTCATTTTAGTACTGAGGAAACTGCAGTCTAGAAAAATTTACAATTCTTAGTGACTAAAATCTAGTTAACAGCAAAGTTAAGGCTTACAGATCTTCTAATTCAAAAATCAATGCTCTTTCCACAATCAAAGCTGCCTCTTTTCTCTGCCTTATTTATTCCTTAAGACTGCAGGCTTTTAAAATCCAGGGCAATACCTAGTTGTTCATACATGCCTAAAAGATCTAGCTTACTGTTAAACTACGCAACACTATTTGAATACTAGTGCTAACTATGATTAAAGTTAGCACACATTCGGAGGCTTACATAACACTGCTAAGGTCTCTAATCATGAGGAAGACATAATTCTTGTTTACAACAATAAAAATTCATAAATCCATATATCCATAGGTCCAACTGCTTACTGAACATCTCCCACTGGTTGGGCTAGTAACACTACAAATTCAAGATGTCCAAAATGCGATTCTTCATTTTCTTCTCCAAATGTTCTGTTATTCCCACTTTCTGTCTTATTGAACTATGAGATGATCATTGATTCAAAATATATTCATAGAGCACTTACTATGAGCTAGACACTATGCTGGGTGTTGGGAATCTATGCTGACCAATGGTGGGGTGATTCTGACCTTCATGTAAAACATGACAAAATAATTGCTTAGTACAAACTACATACCAGCTATGCAGATTACCAAGTAACAAATGGAACCATGCTACACATCTCCCTCTCCATCAAACTTCACTTCTATAAAATGACCAAATCCTATTCTTTTCACTTAATAATCTTTCAAATTAATCTCCTCAATCTCACTAATTTTGCTCAGGCCCTTATCACTTCTATCCTGGCTGACAAAAAAAAAAAAAAACCTCCCAAACTGATCTTCCTGCTTCTTTTCTCTCTGTTGGTATCACTTCCCCATCATGCTGGTAGGTAAGTTTTTCTAAAATGAAAAATTCGAGGGACTCCCCAGTGTTTCACTCCTTAGCATGGAATATAAGGCCCTTCATTATTTGAATCTCAGTCTCATCTCCCACACCCCTCCAGCAATTACACTTTATTTCTGATAAATCAATTTGAATTCCATCCTATAGTGCACTGAATACAACATTCACTCTCATTACCCCTGAGGTAAGATTCTCTCTGATTAGCATGCCCCTCCTTCCCTCCTTTGCCTGGCTTCCTTTTACCTTGATCCTTATGAAGCACATGATACGTTAACTCCTCTGAGAAGACTGACAGACCACTGTCACTCCCTACCCCAAACAGAAACAGCACATTCCTACCCTGTGTTCCTCCTCTTCATTATCCTTATACCCAGGATTTGAGTCTATTTTATTGGTATTTACACTGCACTCTAATAAATGATTTCTTATTTTTTTGTCTGGGAACTCTTTATGGAGTTTCTGCTTTGTTCTTCTCTGTATTCTTTCTGCCTAGGACATACTAGGTATTCAATTAATGTTAGTCTAATGAAGGAATGGTAAATTCAGTTTTTATTTGTTCATTTTTTATTTACTGTCACACTTTTCTCAGCATCATAAAAGAAAGGTTCCACACATATGTGAATAAATCACCCTTTCCTTTTTAAATATCCAAGGATCCAAATGTAATTTTAGGATAATGAGATTGAAAATTATTCTAAGTCAAGAAGAAAATTCTTATTCAAAATATTATCTTTTTGAGACAGATAGGATTACATTCAAAGACCAGAGGGACCATACAGAGATGCTGGATACTTACCTATTGTTCACTTAATTATTCATGCAAACTACTTGGACGTTTTACTAAAACCAAGATTTGCAAGCATATTAATATTATAAACCCAAGAATCACAAATATTAAAAACCGCCTCTAACCATGTAGCTCAAATTACTTAAGTGCTTAGATAGCTGTGATAACACACAAAAAAATAGAGACCTAGTTCATACAAAAAAGAAGAATTATAAATCCCAGGTGAATGACTTGTACAATATGAAACACAGCAATTACAATTTTTAATTTCAATTGTTTATGTTACGTACAAAAAGAAAACCTGAAAAATGAATATTCCTCTATTGCATTAAAATTCCTAAGATTATTAGAGTAGTGATTTGTCCTAAAATTAAGGCTATAAAAGTTTTCTTTCTTTTTTCTTTGAGACAAAGTCTCACTCTGTCGCTGGGCTGGAGTGCAGTGGTGTGATCTCGGCTCACTGCAACCTCCGCCTACAGGGTTCAAGTGATTCTACTGCGAGACCATCCTGACCAACATGGTGAAAACCCATCTCTACTAAAAATACAAAAATTAGCTGGGCATGGTGGTGTGCGCCTGTAGTCCAAGCTACTAGGAAAATTTTCTTTCTTTCTTTTGTAAATGATCCAAGGTCCTGATTCCCACACATTCAGATAGGGCATAAGTATGAAGACAACACATACACAAACACCTACACATACACACACACAAACACCCAGTTCATGTTTACAACCTCCAAACATTCTTCATCAGAACCACAAGACTGTTCTAAAATGTCTATATGAAAACACTCATCTATCCATGCCCAAATAAAGGTAATTGGCTAGGGACTACTGATTTTAGGCAAATATACTTTTATAAGAGTTACAAAACACTAAGCAACAGTGGCTGTGTCAGACCAGTCAGCCTGTCCTACTCATATTTGTAAGTTAGTAATTTAAAAAGCTATTTGGCTTCAATAAAATTATATGTACACTGGAGTTCTTAGAACTTTAGCTTTGCTGGATCTTTGGCTTCTGGTGGTCTCTAGGTCCAGTGAAAAACACCAACATTGAGAGTAAGTCCAGGGTGAGGATAAATCATCTCCTACGAACTAGGGAGGGAGAGAGCTACAAAATATTTGCAGGGAGATTCTATCTCTTAGAGAGGTGCTGTGCAGGGGTTGGGGGTGTCTGCTGACAAGCACTAGGTAGAGTGCACACTTGGGAAACAAGACTTGTCAACTCATCACTACCAAGCAAGGTCTGCAAATCTGCAGTATCAGCACCATGTGAAAAATGCAGAAACTCAGACTCCACCCTTCTTAGTCAGAGATGGATGCCCATCTCCAAGTGATTCCAATACACATTGAAGTTTAAGAACTATTAAACCATGATTTATCACCTTGAAATAAGCAGAAACTTTTATGAAAAGAAGGAAAAAGTCTCAAGCTGCCTTCTCTTTTAAAACTCTCATAGTTTCTCTCAGTTTGCCACTTGGCTCCCCAAAATGTAAGTCATACCAGGGTCAGATCTGCTGTAGGTCTGACAACTACATAAGAAACCAAATGGGCAACTATGTAGAGAAATAATTTTTATATGATATAGTAGACCCCTTTAAGTGTTGTCACCTAAAAGGTATAAAAATAATTGCCCTGCCTTGCTTTTGGTCCAATTTTAATGATAAAGACATTAAAGTTTTGCCTTAGTACTGTTCTAGATCAGTGTTTCTCAGACTCTCCATGGCAAGGGACCGGTCTTCATTCATTCCAATCCTTTTCAATTATTTTTTAAGAAAACACAAATAGATTACTAGAAACATAAATTGACAAAAAAATTACACGCATAGCATGCGCTGATATTTTATGACTTGATTCATTAGACATGTAATTACTCTGTGAAAGGTTTTTTTGTTTGTTTGTTTTGTTTTTTGGATGGAGTCTGGCTCTGTCACACAGGCTGGAGTGCAGTGGCATGATCTCGGCTCACTGTAACCTCCACCTCCCGAGTTCAAGCAAGTCTCCTGCCTCAGCCTCTCAAGTAACTGGGATTACAGGCATGTGCCACCATGCCTGGCTAATTTTTTTGTATACTCTGTCGAGTTTCTATAAAAGTTTCTAAATACAGTGTGTGAGCTTATCTCATTACAGACCAGTAACAACCAGTTCATACGCTGGCACCAGTCTATGGATACACAACCAGCAGCATTGCTATAGATGACACAGAATTTGAATTTAGGGAGATGATACAGTATTTGAATTCAGGTAGTTACACTTCAGAAATAAACGTAGAATTTTAATCCAGGCAATCAGGCTTCAAAACCAACAGTTTCAGCCAAGGTACCATCACAGATTAATGAGACTAATGAAGGGCACAGGGCTCCTTGCTCATAGATTAATATGAAGTTTTGGTGAGTTCACCAGATAAAATCGAAAGCAGTGTAGATAGAAGAAATGATAATACACCAGAAACACCCAGGATGCAGTCTTGTGTCTCATTTCTGCAATAACAGTAAGTAAGCTTGGTGTAGTTGTTTTTATTTATCTTCGTCCTTTTTTTATGACTTTTTTTGTTTCTATTTGATGTGGATATCCACCAGACTGTAACTGGGGATAATATACCACATAACCAGGTTATTATGAGGATTATATACTTTAGTAAAATTTTGTTGTTTTATTTCATACAGATTGGTAAAATTTACAAAATCTTATATTCTAGAAAACTGTAATCAATTGTTTGGTTTCAAATCAATTAGGTAATCATAAAATATTTTCCTTTCTTTTAGGATTGCTAGAGATTCCTAATAACATTATTTCTACTTTAAACAATTTGTACCACATTATATTTAAGCATCTTATTTATACCAACCTGACAACTACTAGCTTATGATCAAAATGGAAATGCCGGTTGACAGGATAAAATACCATGTTCTGTTTGATTCACTTGTCTTTAGCATGTGGTAACACATAAAGACAACAAGTTAGCAACTTTCCATGAAATTGGACTTAAGCATATGTTTGTACTTAATTGTTCAGAATGTCACATGAGAATCCTGAAGGAATAATCTGCTTTTCTTTCAAATGTATTGCATATATTAAATTCGCATCCACACTTTTATCAATGCAAGGGAAACACTGGTTACTATGTTAATGTTAACAACCATTGCCTCTATTTTCATAATACTGACTACGACTAGAATCAAAAATCAAGCAATCATGTTTCTTATAACTTTAAAAACGTTATTTTTTTTCCTTGCTCTTGATATCTTTTGTGATTTTACCATTATACAAACTATCCAATTTCACTTAGTTTCTAGGAAATCTAAAGGTAACTTTTAAAAATGGACATATTTAATAAGAAAACATTATTTTCTGGGCTTAAGGCCTTAAAGCATTGCCAGTGGCATTTGTGCCTATACTGTTTGACAGTTTTTTCTCATGTAGAAAAATAGATTTGAGGAAGTTAAATCAAATTCAAACATCTGTGATTGCCATGACTGATTCTAAATACAAAAAAGCTGAAAGCTGTAAGAACCGTTTTTAGCCATTCTTCTTTATTTAATTTTAAAGTTTGGCAAAATCTCCTAGCATAAGTGAAAAAAAAAAAAAAACAAAAAACACCTAGGCACTTTGGAATTATTAGCCTGGGTCACACTCAGATTCCAGTGAGATTTGGTTTCAATCACTATTCCAATTGATACACAGGGCATTCATCTTAATGTTCTGCCATTTACTGGTGTTTCCATACCCATTTTGAAGGCATTTATATTTTCTTTTTGTCCGTTTAAAAACATTTTTTTGAGACAGTGTCACTTTGTTGCCCAGGCTGAAGTACAGTGGCATGATTGTAGCACACTATAACCTCAAATTCCTGAGCTTAAGCAATCCTCTAGCCTCAGCCTCCCTCCTAACAGGGACTATCGGCACATGTCACCACACTCCGCTATATATTTATTTATTTGTAGAGATAAAGGTCTCCATATGTTTCTCAGGCTAGTCTCAAACTCCTGGCCTCCAGTGATCCTCCCCGCTTGGCTTCCCAAAGTGTTAGGATTATAAGCATGAGCCAAGGCACCCACTCTCACATTTAGATTTCTTACTGGCAACATCTCATGGGTTATTAACCATTTGCACTTTTAAAATTAACTTTTTAAACATAGTTGGCCAAAATTTATTTCAGTGAAGTTTCAGATAGCTTAAAATTTCTGATATCTGGCCAGGAATCCACATTTACCTTTTATATTGTTCATAATTTTATAAATTCTATTAGTATATGCTCTTTCATTCTTCACTGTCCCAACATGTGAAAGTCCAACCTTCTTAGCCTTCCTTCATACACCTGCCCCCATCTAATCATTCCTTTAGCAACTTCTGGTTCCATTTTGATGATCATTTTTTAATTTAAAAAATCAGCTTCCTACTTGTAAATGGATTACAGCTTTATTTAACAATTCAATAATCAGATAATACTTTCATCCTCTTAAGAGATTTATCATGAAATAAAAAACAGTTTAGCATTTCATTAAAACTCAGCTGTCTAACAATCAGCATATTTGTACATATACTGTACAAGTCTGTCTAATTTCATATTGATGGCCATGTCAGCACTGCAAGAGGCCATAATGTCTTTAGAATATCAAAAGAAATTTAGATTTGACTGAGTATAATATTAACTATTTTGGAGACTCATCAATAGCATATAGGACCTACTATAAATTCATCATTATTCTAGGTCCTTTCAGTAGTACAAACACATGCTAAGTATTTGTTACTTTTATATCATTTTAAACAAAATGAATTGGAATGGTGGTATGAATTAATAATTTCAATACATGTAAATAAGAACTGAATAATTAAGTAAACTGATGGTAGATTATGGGAGTCATGTGTTTTCACTGTTGTATTGGGATGTTAAATGTAAATAAGAAGAAAAGGATAGAAAGAAGCTACAATGGTCTATGTGGTGGTGAATTAGAGTGGAAGACATTAGTATATATGCATGTTTAGTTTAACATAGATACATATGGTTACAGAAATATGTATGCATAGCATTTTATTCAAAATCAGCTATCTAATAACGAACATATTTGTACATAAATAGTATAAGTCTAATTTCACAATGATGTCCACATATATGTATATGCACAGTTTAGTATACACATATATACTCCCTTATTCATCAGCTAGGAGGGCCTAACAAGCAATAACATCATAGTAACAATGAGCACACTTAGCTCCCAGATCTTGATTTCTAACACCATTATCCAATTAAAGAAATCAGGGCCCCTTGCACATATATACCATGGAATACTATGCAGCCATAAAAAAGGATGAGTTCATGTCCTTTGTGGGGACATGGATGAGGCTGGAAACCATCATTCTCAGCAAACTATCACAAGAACAGAAAACCAAACACCGCATGGTCTCACTTATAGGTGGGAATTGAACAATGAGATCACTTGGACACAGGAAGGGGAACATCACACACCAGGGCCTATTACAGGGTGGGGAGAGGGGGGAGGGACAGCATTAGGAGATATACCTAGTGTAAATGACGAGTTAATGGGTGCAGCACACCAACATGGTACATGTATACATATGTAACAAACCTGCATGTTCTGCACATGTACCCTAGAATTTAAAGTACAATAAAAATAAAAAAAATAAAAAGAAATCAGGGCCCCTTGGAGAAACACCTGATTCTAGGACTTAGGAAGGAAACACACAAGATAAACCTAGAGCATCTTGCAGGGCCAGAAATTAAGTACTAAAAAATACACACACACACAAATGCATGCACATGCACGCACACACATACATGTAGATAAATTAAAGGGACACAGGAGTAAACTAAAAGAACTCCCAATGGACACAGCCAGAACAATCTGAGCAACAAAACAAAGTAATATTAGTTTACAGCAAAAAGTAAAAAATAAATATCCATGAGTCCATCATACTTATATAAATAAATGACTGAATAAATAAATGGGCAGATAGACAAATTCCCATGCAGATGAATCCCAAATGATTTATGTAGATACGCTATTCGCAACGAAGTGGAGCATAATTCCCAACTCATTAAGTGTGGCCTGCTTATAGTGGCTTTCTTCCAAAGAACATGACATGCAAAGAGTCATAAAAGAGTAATTTTTTAAGTGGGGAAACCTGACATACACTATGTTAGTCATGAAATCAAGGTTAACATTAATCATGACAAAGCATAATGATAGTATATAATACAAGGTGATTTAAATAACCCTTTACCTCTGTGGTCTTCTGACCCAAAACCCATAAGCCCAGTTTAATCATGAGAAAAAACACACATAAATGTCATTTGAGGAATATTCTAAAAAAATACTTGACTAGTAACCCACACAACTGTCAAGGTCATCAAAAATAAGGAAAGTGAACAAACCACTGCAACCAAAACAAGCATAAGAAGACATGGCCACTAAATATAACTTGGGATCTTGGATACATTCTAGGTAAAACCGACCCTAGGTAAAAACTAAGGTAATCTAACAAACTTATGGACTTTAGTTAATAATAACGTATTAATTTTGGTTCATTAATTGTAACGAAAACATACTATATTAATGTAAGCTGCTAACAATAGAGGAAACTGAATGTGGACTCCAGCGATTCTGTAGTGTCTCTAAAGTAACTCTGTAAATCTAAAACTGTTCTAAGATAAAAAAGTTTATTTAAAAAGATACTGAGGAATAAAAGACTAAGTTGCATGAAGTATGAGTTTCTATACAAGACTGTATATAATTAGATGTTATTTTATGCAGTTTCCAGTGTGGTGAAAGTGAAGAAGAAAGGCAGGCAAACAAGATCTGAAGGAATCAGGAAATAGTTTCATGAAAAGAATGGCGTTTATACAGAATAAGGAGAGCTAAGATTTGCATATGTGAAGTTGAGAAGGGAATATGATACTGAAGGGCAAAACAGATGCAAAGATGTCAGGCAAAAATTATTTAAAACCACTTCTCAAGAAAGTGGATATGAGATAGAACTCTGGTCATTCTAGTTTCCATCAAGCTGGGCTATGTTGAACGTGAATGGAGTTAGTCCAAGTATGATATCGGCAATGACCAGTGACTCAAGAAGCAAAGGAATGCTCTCAAGAATCATGACCAAAGACTGTGAAGCAGAGAGGTAAGAATTAGGTGCAAACTGAGGGATGTCCCCCACAAAAAAGCAATATGAAGAAAGCAGTCTGAATAACAAAGGGAAGCCAGTAAAGATTCCTCATGAATTTGCCCCACAAAGGAGAAAACACATAATCTTACTCATAAAGCTAGAGCTGGCTGTTAAATGTTGTCTTTTATGGAAAGTAAAAATGATGCTCAATCTTCAGCAAAGATAATTCACTGCAGAATACCAGGAAATAAATTTGGGAACCCTGTGTTCAATTCTTAACAAGGTCTCCAGGGAGTCAGGCATAGGTGATAGAAACATTTTAATGAGGGAGTTTTGATTAAAGTCATAATATAATGAAAATAACTACTGACCAAAGGAATCTACAGATTCAATGCAATCCTCATGAAAATTCCAACTTTAATTTTCATAGAAATAGAGAAAACATTACCAAAACACATATGGAACCATTAAAAAATCCTGAATAGACAATGCAAGCATGAGCAAAAAGAACAAAACTGGAGGTATCACATTACCTGATTTCAAACTATACAACAAAGCTAGAGTAATTAAAACAGAATGGTATTGACCAAAAAAAGCAGACACATCAACCAAGGGAACAGAGTAATAAACCCATGTATATATGGTCAATTGATTTTTGACAAAGGTGCCAAGAATAAGTAATGGGTAAATGATAGTCTCATTAATAAATGCTAATGGGAAAACTGGATTTCCACATGTAGAAGAGCAAAATTTGACTTTATACCATATAAAAAACTAACCCAAAATTGACTAAATACTTAAACATAAAACCAGAAACTCTAAAACTGTCAGAAGAAGGAATAGGAGAAATGCTACATGACATTTGTCTGGGCAATGATTTTTTGGATTTGATCCCAAAAGCACAGGCAACAAAAGAAAAATAGAGAAACGGGATTACAATAAAATTAAAAGGCTTCTGCATTACCAAGGAAAGCAATTAACAGTGTGTAGAGACAACTTACAGATGAAGAGAAAATATTTGAAAGTTGTACCTCAGATAAGGAGTTAATATCCAAAATACTTAAGAAATTCAACTCAATACCAGTAAAACAAAAATCCCAATTAAAAATGGGAAAGGGATCTAAATAGACATTTCTCAAAAATGACATACAAATGGCCTAGAATATATGAAAATTATGCTCAACATCACTAATCATTAGCGAAATACAAATTAAAACAATGAGATATCATCTCACACCTGTCAGAATAACTTCTATCAAAAAGATGAAAGACAGCAAGTGTTAGCAAGGATGCGGGGAAAAGAAAACACTCTTGTTGGTGAGAATGTAAATCAGTAGAGCCACTAAAGAAAGCAGAAAGGCAGCTCCTCAAAAAACTAAAAATAGAATTACCATGTGATCCGGAAATCCCACTTGTGGGTATTTACCCAAAAGACACGAAATCAGTTTGTGGAAGACATGTCATCATCCCCATGTTTATTACAGCACTATTCACAATAGCTAAGCTTTGGAATCAAACTAAGTATCTCTCAACAGATACATGGATAAAGAAAATGTGGTATATATACCATATGAAATACTATTTGGGCTTAAATAAGGGAAATTTTATTATTTGTAACAACATGGGTGGAACTGGAGAGCATTACACTAAATGAAACAAGCCAAGCATAGAAATACAAGTACTGCATATTCTCATTTGTATGTGGAATCTGAAAAAATTAAACTCGTAGTTGCAAAGAGTAGAATGGCGGTTACAGAGCTTGTGTGTTGGGGAATGGAGTGATGATGGTCAAAGGGTATAAAATCTCAGGCCAAAAGTATATCCTTTTTTCTTTTTTTGAGTTATGCTGCACAGCACAGTGAATATAGTTAATAACAGAATACTGCACATTTCAAAATTCCTAAGATATTAAGTTCTTATGCTCTTACCACAAAAAAGTTAAGTATTTGAGGCTATGGGGATGTTAACTAGCTTGATTTAATTGTACCACATACTATTCGTAAAATTATAACATCATCTTATGCCCTATAAATGTATACAATTATAAACTGTCAATTTATAATAAAATTTTATAAATCAAGAAAAGAACTACTGAGAAATAATTCTAATTGGAAGGATTAAATGTAAGAAGAAATTCTGAACAAGAGGCTGTCTTTAAAAGAAAACACTGTTGTTTATAAGCGTCCGGATTAGAGTAGTATCAACAGCAATAGGATAAATGGATGTAAAATGATGACAGAATGATTATAGATGATATATCAGTTGGTAACTGTTGTGAACTGAGTAGTATCCCCCTGAAATTGATATGTTGAAGTCCTAACTCCGAATACCTGACAATGCATTTGTATTTGGAGATAAGATCTTCAAAGAAGTAATTAAAATTAGGGACATCAGCCAGAGTGGGCCCTGATTCAATATGACTGGTGCCCTAAAAACAGGAGGAAATTAGGACATAGGCATATTCAGACGTGACAGCATGTAAACACACAGGGAGGAGATGGTCATCTACAATGCCAAAGACAGACATCTCAGAGGAAAAGCCAACTCTGCTGTCCCCGTGAACTCAGACTTCCTGCCACCAGAACTGTGAGAAAATAAATTTCTGTTGTAAGCCACCCTGTCTGTGATATTTTGTTATGGCAGCCCTGGCAATCTAATAGGATGATAAAGCACTCAGTTTTATTTTTTGAAGCTTTGCAACCTTATACAGTAACTGTGACATCACTGACAAGAGACTGGACAAAAGAAAGGAAAGGTCAGGTGGGCTTTGGCAGATGATGAAGCTGTCAATACAAATAAATCATTGCTCCTTTTGGGTCATGTCAAGTACCAAGGGTAGGAAAGCTTGTCCTCTTGACTCTGGTACCTACTAGGCTATGGGCAAAGTGAGGTCAGAGACCACTTCTTTCTTCATTGTTCATTCTATCTGTGATGCTTGAAATACAGCATTAAATACTTAACTATTTGTTAAATAAATAAACTCATATTTCCCACAGTGCCAAGTCCAGAGTCTCTTGCATTTTTTCAGTGTTTCATTAATGTTTGTTAAAACAAATCAATGTGAAAAATATCTTAAGCTCTAATGTAAGTTGTAATTACTCTGAAATGTCAATGATACTAACAAAAATGAGAAAACTATTAATACAAACAGAAAATTCATATAAATATTCAGTTACTTCAAGTATTTTGTTTTAAGAAGATTTTATTCTCAATTTAAATTGGAAGTAAATATTTCCAATGACTACAACTGGTTACTCCAAAGACAAGAAAAAAACGAACAAACAACAACAACAACAAAACACACACAATGACTTCCCATTTCCTCCAAAAGGGGGCAAGTTCCTCTGCCTAGCTGAAAATTGGTTCACGTTTTGCCTCGAATTTCTACTCCCATCTATAGTTTCTGAATGTGATGTATACATTTCACAAAATAAACACTGGTCTTCTAAAACAATGTAAAATAAATATCAGTTATTATTTGCCTGATTATCACAGGTGGGAAAGATAAAGCTTCAGCATGTCTTCCTTCTGTATTAGCCGACCATTATAAAAATAAAAGACATAGTAAGGAAAGAGAATGGAGGGAAACTTTAATTTCTGAAATATATATTACATGTGAAATATTTTCTCAGTGACTTAAACTACAATCCCAAAGCATCTCAATAAAATATATTAGTAGTTCTTTTCTTTCTTTTTCTTTCTCTTTCTTTCT
>NW_012118388.1:927872-955524 GCF_000951035.1 Colobus angolensis palliatus
GGTCCCTTTTATGAGGGCACTAATCCAGTTCATGAGGGCTCCATTCTTAGTTCCTCATCACCTCCCAAAGACCCCACCTCCTAATACCATTACATGAAGGGTTGGGATTTCGACATACATAGAGAGACATAAACAGTCCATAACACAAGGTAAATCATCTGCTGAGATGCAGATCCAGGATTTTGATTCATATCCTACATAATTTAACTTACAACATATTGCCTCCAGGATTAATGACATTTTATTACCAACAATAATTTAAGAAGCATTATTTCTAGAAACAGAAAAGTTTTCAAATATCTCTTCCAAGTAACAGAACTGATGCTACCGCTTAATCTCCAGTGTTCCATTGTGCACTAAGAGCACGAGGAAGCCAGTCTGTGGCAACTCACTCTGTTTCAGGTATTTACCCTATGTCAACCTACTGCTCTGCAATTCCCCAAGTTTTCTAAGAACCAAAAAATGTATGCTTCTTTTTCATTTCTTGTTAACAGAGAACAAGACACTGTATTAGGATGCCTCTATCATACCCACTTATACTATCATCTGCCATAGGGCCAGCAACTTGTAAAATTCCTCAATTTCCACCTTGTTTTTAATGGAAAATATTGCTCTAAATAATACTGACTCTCTTTTCTCCAAGTATTCTATCTTGAAACATTTCTCCAGCCTAGATGACCTAGAGGAGTTGAACATTATTAGCAGATTATCATCTGATATAACATTACTCATAGTATTGTATATTACATATATTATATATTATTATATAAAACACATATATTATACATGTACAAAAAATAACATTATAATACTATTAGGTTCAGGAAGGCAAAATTATAAAGGGCCTTTTGAGCCATGCTAAAGACTTTAGATGCTATCCTCAAAAAGACCAGTTTGCAAGCTGAGTTGTAACTATCTACTAGCAAAAAGACAATTGCATGGACAAAGATAATGACAGTAGGAATGAAAAGGCAGACTCCTATTTCAGAGACATTGAGGCACAGACTCTTCATGATATGAAAATTGCCTGGACATTGGGGGAAAGGGAAAGGGTCTTCCAAATCTTGATCACTTTCATGGACCAAATCCTCCTCTGATAAGTACTTGTTTCCTAGCTCTATTCATTCTATTGCCCAGGCTCTCCAATACCCTCCATGTATATTCTAGGGACCAGGTGGACTCTTTGCTGTAAGGATCTATTTCTAAATTCTTCCAATGTGTCCTCATCATTCCTCCCTATACCTTGATTTCAAGGCAACTCAAACTCTGAATAATACATACCACATTCCTATATATCACTCAGTGTACACAGTGATTTTTCCTGTTGTTCGTGGGAAACAGAAAACATTCTCAGACATTAACAGTTAAATTATCATTTGTAAATCAGTTAGTGAAAAGAGAGATGCCTTTGGCATCATATATGTTTTGCCTGCTGTTTTAGGTCCTGCAATCAAGCATGAAGTAATATTTTCCAATAATTATATCAAATAACAGTTAATTATAGAAAATTCAGTACAACTTAGAAATCTTGCAAATAATAATAGTAACAGTAATATTACCTCTTAATTTTTATGAGAAGGATCATGATTTTTGAAATGATAGCCAAGTCCTACTTAGACTTACAAAATACTTTACATACGCATGCATGCAAAAAAAAAAAGTGGCTAGAAGAAACATTCAGCACTACCTCTTCATTATATGCAAATAGAACTAGTAAATATGAATGTAATATGTACTAGTAATATGTCTGGATGTATGTAAATATGAATGTATGACCACGCTGTTTTATAGCCTATGTACTATCTGTGCAAAGGAGGACAGTGGTTATGTGCTCAGACTTTAAAACGAGATACCCTGAGTTCAAATCCCAGCCTCTACATGCTAAATAAAAGAACCCAGACTCATAGTGATGGAGCTTTAGGGAAAACTCATATGATTTAACACGTGCAACGGGAGTAGATGAGCGCCTGGCAATTAGTAAACAATCACACAAGTTGGATGTTATTACGGCTCCTTTTAATGGTTACCATTTTTTTAAAAAGTCATTTATTTATTTGATTTTCTGTTTTCCTCCTACCTCATATCTAATCTATCAGTAAATCCTATTGGTCTCTCTTCTACACGGCATGCTGATTCTGATGAATTCTTACCACTTATATTGCTACCACTCTGTTAGCTTGGGTTCTTCCAGAAGCAGAGCCTGAGTCAAGAAATCAAATGCAAGTATTTATTTGGGAGATAATCCCAGGAAACACCAATAGAAGAGTGTGCAAGTGAGACAGGAAAGAAAACAAAATAAAGCGTGTGTTAAAAAGTCATTCTAAAAATTCTAGGAGCTAAAGTAGGACACACAACTCAAAGCTATCCTACCCCAGTGGTTAGGTAGTTGGTGCGTGAAGGCGGCATCATTCATTGTTTGAAGGCTGCTCATAGAGGCACTAGTTCTTTCAATATATCCTCCTCGAATGCTGTCATCTCCTTTGCCCCCTTACTTAGTTTGATATAGCCATATTTTATCAGAATACAGCCAACAAAACTGACATCCTCACTTCTTTCAGTTACTCAAATGTCCCTCCACAGAGAGGCTATTTCTGGTAATCCTATTTAAAATAGTGTCTCTCCAAAAACTAAAAAAAAAAAAAAAAAAAAAAAAATGCACAACATGCTAGAAATTTTTGCCCTATATCAATATATTCAGCAAATTCTATGAGTGTGTTTTAGAAATTAGGATTTAGACAATGCCATAATCTATGCAATCATTTTAATTTTATTCACCTACGTAATGGGGGTAATAAAATTTATACTAGGGGGCTGTGAGAATTGAATAAAATAATACAAATATAAAGCCCTATATAAATAAAATACAAATGTATTATTCTTATATTGTACATTTTTTTATATTTTGCCCTAAAGTTTTCTGTGCAATTTGTTTTCTTTCATTTCCAATTTTCCTTCCCAACCAGTTACTTTTGTTTTGTTTTTTACCTCCAAAACTCCTTTAAGTACTTTATGTGCCTCATCATCTCTCAGTGTTTAATTTGGTGTTGCTCTATTTCTCCATGTCTTCTCTCTAACGCTCTTTCTAGCTCCCTCCACATCCCCCTCTTGGGGGGCCCACTCCTTCCTCTGAGCACTCTGCTAGTGTTGTCTTTCCTGCAGCTTGAAGCTAACAAGACCCTGAACTGCTGCTTCTCTAGGACCTCAGAGCTTAGTGTTTTGTCAGCTTCAAGCTGTTTTGGAGAAAGTGTTGGCTTATTTCTCAGCTGTAGCATTGACTTAGCAAGTCTTTCTTCTAAACTTGTAAATAATTCATTTCAGGTCAAGTTTTGCTACCAGAAACTTTTCCCAGTAAATAACAAGTTTCTTTATCTCCAGTAAGAAAGTATGGTTTTGTGGTAATAGTGGTGAGCAACTTATTAATAAAAGATAAGTTCTATAATAGGAAGGGATAAGCCTTCCACTTTGGTACAACTCTTATTTTGCTACTATTTTTTGATAGGGAGCAAAGTAAAGAATTATAGTGGTAATACAACTTCCTGCCCTTTACAAAGGCCATCAATAGGAAGTATTATCAAAAGCTTCAAGAGATAAGCCGAACCTCAAAAGGACACTAATACTCCTGTTGTCTTGATTTCATTCCAGGTCCTCTAATAACTTAAATAATCGAAGAAATGGAGGTAGTTGAAACAACAAAAACATAAGCACATAACAGGCTTCTGAGAGGAAGCTTACTGATTTTCATTTGCTGATACTACGCCAAATGTGGGCTATGGCATCTCAACAGGATTTCCCAGTCACTTCAAACTGTCATTGTCTGAGCTGCCCCAGTGACTGGATTGAGATCAGGAGTTTCAGGCATTCTGTTTGGGGAGTGATGGCTGCAAGGCATAAAAGGGTACAGACTCTCTCTGACTAGCAAAATTGAAAGCCCAGCTAGCCACAATCAAGCTGGCTTAAACCATAGTTTATTTTCTCTTGTCAATCTCAGCAAACCCTATTTGTTGTTGGCATTTCAACAAGCAAGACTTATTAAGGGTGAAATGTCAATCTTGAGCCTTGCTCCACCTTGTCCCAGGTCAGTAGGCAACCAAAGTGGTCATTCTAGCAAGTGGCATTTTGCAATCATAAGTGCTTATGTGAACCCAATCTGAGAAATGATTTATGTTGACAAAAGAGTCCGAGAGCAAATGCATAAAGCAAAACAGAGATGGACAAAGACAAAAGTGCTTCAAAGGAATATTCCATTCAGAACCAAGCCAGAGGAATTTCATATTATAAGAATATATATGAATTAATTTTTACATGCTTTATTCAGGAAAAGACACATATACATACCACAAAAATGTAAGAATAATTGAAAATAGAGTCTTCTTGAAACATATTTAGGAATTTGAACAAATGTCTGTTCTTTAAAGTTACAGGAGTGGGTAGAGCTTTATAACACTGTGCAGGCATATGGGGGATACAGGAGTCATAGAAACCATAACATTAAACAGATGCATAAAAATAATATTAGAGTATTTTATGGATGACACAGTTATAGTTTTTAAAAATGATTTTTAAAGACCCCTCTGAAATTGAGATTTGAATTATACATAAATATAGCCACAGGGCTGGACTTCTAAAATTCTATACCACCGTTCGATTGTAATCTAAAAGTGATGCCAAAAGTGCATAAGCAGAAGCCCATGTAACTTCTTCCACAGTAAAAATTACTAATATAACAGGGACTGAAATGAAAAGAGCTGGCAATGCATTTCCCCCCCAGCATATCAAGCAGGTTTTCATAAGGAAGCTGTGGTCATCAATCACTACCTCATTACCAGCCCGTCATCTGGGCTTAGGCTAAATGTATTCTGGCTGGCTGCCATACTAAATGTTCAATGAAACATCCTTAAGGCTCTCTACAAGTTCAGCTGAAGTCGCACATGCTATACATCAAAGAGGAACATTAGCGTTATCATAGCTTAATAAATAGTGCCATTCCAGCGATGTAATCCTGTGTTCTAGAGCTATCTACCATCCTCAGTATTCTACTGCTTAAGTAAACAATCTTTCTGTCTCCTGTGAGGTTTATTTAATGATAAATACACGAAGAGATAATTAGTCATACTACTATATACAAATGTACTTCTAAACTTGCTAAAACCTGGACATGAATGGGAGTAACAAAATATTTTAAGACACACAATACATTTACAAAATCTGTCTCGGAATATTAATATACATGTACATTGCTATTCATCATTGATATTTTGACTCTCACTGGAAAAGTTTTAAGCCAAATAATGACCCCAATCTTACTTGTAACTTCCCCAAGTTCAACTGTTTGAGAAGTTGTTATGCAATAAGCAACCATTTCCTTACTGAAATGGTCAATAAGGACCTCAGTTAAAACAATGGCCTCAGGATTTTTAATATATTTACAGGTGTCACTACCTTCATTTGTATAAACTGTATCCTCAGATAAAAAGGCTAAAAGATGGGTTTTTTAAAAGATGAAAACATAGACAAAACTGTTTTAGATCACTCAACATTTTTACAATTGCTGGTCTATCTTAGATTGGTCCTTAGAGCCTAAAGATAGAGCCAACATTCACATTACTGAATAAAATGTCCCTGGCTTCTCTCCAAGTTTCAAAAACACATGTAATCTAACACAAAATAGTGGGGCATACTTTTTAAAATGTATCAAATTTGCTCAGGCCACGTGGCTTTCTTTAGTTTTCCTGCTAATTACATGTTATTGATTAAGAGTCTCCAAAAATAGTATTTGAGAGCCCTGAAAGGTGAACCTAAAATGTGAAGTAAACCATGTTTACAAGAATTTTGGGTCCAGATAGGATATGACAACAATAAGTTATATTCAATAAGAAAGAAAAATATAGAATTACGGTCAACTATGAGACAAAGATTATTTTGGGCCATGAAATGAGACAGAAATGTAAAGTAGCAAGCAATCTTAAAGCCCCTATAATGCAAAGGGTGCTAAAAATGACATGGGGATCTGGAACCAGGTTTTCCCTGAAATCCTGGGCCTAGGGTAGTATTAACCTGCCAAAGATAAGTGGCCAAAACTGTTGCCAACACACTGACTGGAACTTTGACTTTATTTTAAAATGGGAACCTAGAGATAGTGGGAGGGCATAGACACAGTCTCTTCACTATTAATCAGATTAAATCATCAACCATTTTAGACATCATTGTGGGAAGAAGCCCCCCAACACATTATTAAGATGTCAGGGGAAAAATAAAAACTTTTCTTGTATCTTCATAGGTTCTGTCAAGGGGGACTGCAAATTAAACTAACAAAAGATAAGTACGATAAAAGGTCTATAATTTTTATTAATGTTTACAGGGATAGGAATTCACAGAAAAGAAGTAAAATTCAAGTAGCTAGATTCAGGGGTTTGTATACTTTTTAAAAGGGGGCATTAGGCTTCAAGGGATGATAACTCATGGGGAAGTGGCTAGACAATATATGGAGGAATTAATGGAATATAAGGGTTATATTAGTAAGGTTTGTTAATGCAAACTCGTTTCAACATTGACTCCCCATTCTCAGTGATAAGAGTTGTTTTTCCCTTCTTGCTGCCAGGCTAGGGAGGGAGAGCCTTCACAAAGGAGAATTTATGCCCTGCTTTTAGACAGATAAGGGGAAAGCAGATAACTCTTCCTGCATCTTCTGCTTCTCAACTGGCCTTCAGCTCAAAATCATCCTTATGCCAAAGTGGGATACTTTGCAGTAGATTCTTCTTGAAGACCTGATAAGAACTAGAGTCCTGAAGGAACAGGTGAAGAAACTGCTAAACCACTAGATAGGAAGGAGTGTTCATAGATGAGGAGAGAGAAGAAAGTAAAGCCAACATGAATTTACAAATTCCTATTAAAAATAAGCCTGAGAAGCCAAACTCAAATCCGGTAGAAGATTCTAATGCTAAGAACAAAAACCAAGTAAGTCAATAAGTGAATCATGAATTCACAGAATTTAAATTAACTTTAAGGAACACCAACAAAAACTTTGAAACAAGTATATCAATGCTTAACATGGAAACTGACATACTTGCTTTTCTCAAAATGAAACATCAATTTATGACACAAAAAGAAAAATAATTAAATATAAAACAACAGATTTGAAGAAAATAATATGTAACAATAGAAAAATATATAATCATCAAAATAAAAATAACTAAAAAGATAACTCTTGTGCTGAAGATGTCAAAGCAGTAACTAGTGATGATACTGAGAAATTCATACACAAAAGGCATGAACAAGTAGGTGGAAGATACAAAATATATCAACAGCTGTCTTATAAGCCCCAAAGAATAAAATAGAAAGAGGAGCACCATTTGAAAAAATTGTAGGTGAGTATTTTGCAGTATTTGACACTGGTGGCCATAGTAGGCACCCAAGTTTCTGCAAAGCTTATAGAATAGCATCAGAACAAAGCCTATTCATGTCTGGATATAGTAAAACTGACAATACCAGGAGTTTTAGGGACAAAGAGAAGCCCCTCAGGACCAAATCTAATCTTAGCCATCTAGTTGCAATTGCTTGAAATTCCTTTAACTGGAGACAAAGCCTTTCAATCTATAGCTAAAGGGCTTAAAATGCAAATAACCAGGGAGAAAAAAATGTGTTTAGTCCATGTTGTGTTTACTTAAAAGGAGTGTTCAAAACAGTGAGGAGGCACAGAACTGCCATTGAGAGTGATGCCTCTGAAGAGAAAGGCTAGCCCAGGCTAGCTTGATCCTTGGCTCCAGAGTTTAAAAAGCACTGACCATAGAGGATATTGCTCTTCTTTCGCTGTACCTCAGGATGAGGAATTCTGTAGGGACTGATACTTATGCCCACCTCAAGCCCACACCTTCTTTCCTCCCATTTAATGGTAGGAATTCCATTCCCAAAAGGCTCAACCTGTTTCCAGGGCCTTTGTGAGGCACAGCCTATTCCTTAGTGTTCCATCCCTAGAGTCACATGTCTGCATAGCAAGAGCTAGGTAGGGCTGGCCAGGGTGCAGCTCTTGGGATGGGAGTTGGATGTACTGCCTACTTCTCCCTCAGTGCCTCCACCATGGGATTGTGTGTTAACAATGTAATTGGCATCCACAGTTTAAGACCACCAGTGTGGTTTTTGCCTAAATAATGAATTTACTTACAAAATGCACTGAAATTATTATCTAGCTATTAAACACATGGATGTGTTTCTTAATCAGCTAGCATGGAATTCTTCAAGGGCAAGGAATATGTCTCTAAAATCATTCAACTATCCTCAGTGTCTATATTGTACACATAGAATGTATTCAAAAATTAATGTCAAACAATTTAAAAGGAAAGATACTGACATTACCATTGACTCAACTCATCATGTCTAAAGTTGAAGAAATTGTCATCCTTCCCAAAAACTCGATATTATTCTGTCCCTCATAATTTTGCTTGTTTGTTTGTTTTTGAGACAGGATCTTACCCTGTTACCATGGCTGAGTGCAGTGGTGTGATCACGGCTCACTGCAGCCTTGAGTTCCTGGGTCGAAGCAATCTTCCCACCTCAGCCTCCCCAGTAGCTGGGACTATAGGCATGCACCACCATGCCCAGCTAAGTTTTGTATTTCTTTGTAGAGATGGGGTTTCGCCATATTGCCCATGCTGGACTCGAACTCCTGGACTCAAGTGATCCACCCACCTTGGCCTCCCAAAGTGCTGGGATTACAGGCATGAGTCACTGCACCCAGCCACAGTCCCTTATAATGTCTAGAAAAAAAGATCATTAAGCCAGGCTCACTTAGCATCATTTTTGGCTTCATTCCCATCTCTCACTCTAAGCATATAGTAGTTACTAAGCCAATCATCAAAGTAATAATATCAAAGTAATAATACCAATTAATCAAGTCATACTGTTGATCCCATTTCATCCCTTTTTTCCATTTTAATTTCTATTTCAACTGGCCCCACTTTTCTCCAGGTCTCTATTTCTTATGCCTAGCACAGATTAGAGTCATCATATCTGGGTCCTACCACTTACAGCTGTGTGATCTTGGGCAAGTCACCTGACCTTTCTAATGTCATAATCTTTAAAAATAAAATATAGATAAAAATCCACCAAATAGAATTGTGTAATAATTAAATATGATTTATTTACATTTCTTAGTGCCTGACAAGAACACTTTTAGGATTGATTGCATTCGTCATTTCTATATGAAACAGGACATGAGCAAATGAAGACGTATAATATGTGAATTATCATTTTTATCATTATTATTAAAAATCATCATTAATAACAAACTTTTGCTTCCCCACTTCTCTGAGATCAATACTGCTTTACAATGTTATTTTCTACTGAAGAGTCTTGAATGCCTTCCCAGTAACGTCTGAATTCTTTAATTTCTGTAACAAGTGAAAAGTTCATATTCATATTATCTTAACACTAGAAATGAGAAGTCCAGTCAGTGAATGAGGGCATTGTCTCTCCCATGAAATACCTTGACAAACCTACCCAGGGACAGTAAGAAATCCTTTGAGCATGGATGGCAGGCATACCATGTTGCAAAATGCCAGGGACCTTGATTCACTGTGTGGGAACCCACTCAGGTCCCCAGAGTTGGTATAAGAATTGAAATTGAAGGCATTTGAGATTCAACCAATGCAGGAAAAAAAAACATTGTTGGAGCTTCCCCAATTTGACTAAAAGCAGAAACTTCTGGGAAATGAGGCTGCCATAAATTCCCTCTTATGGGTGGCTTCTACTCCCAGGAAGAAGACTAAGAGTAAAGCTACCATAAATCCCCTCTTCAGGAGAGTTTCATGGCCATGAAGAAGAAGGAAAGACCACACACGCCTCATAAATGAACATTATCACAAACTTTATCTCCCCTCTGTTCTCCTCAAAACCAATTTGTCTTTCCTAAAGAAACTTACTTGTTATTCCCATAGAAGACTTCCCCCATTCCCCTACTCAGTTGGGTATATCAGGCTTTAACTTTAACCATTTATCCAGCTACCTACTTCTTTTGTTAGCTCCTTTATGCATATGAATAAACTTTTTTTCCTCATGATAATATGTTTTGGCGGTTGATTTTACAGACTCCTCAGACACTGAACATAAGAGAATATAGGAAAAGTTTTCCCTCCCCAACAACACAAAATGCCCTAAGGTTGGCAAGTGCCCAGAAAACCAGTCAAAGGACTAAAGAGCTTTGCCTGAGACCAGGAGATATATATATATTTTCAAAACAAAAATAACTTAAAGTTAATCAGACATCAGAAAATCTATCTATCTAGTCTTCATATATAACTGACAACTCATTAAAATGTTTAAATACATACGAATGAAATCAAATTACTTAGTGACTCACAGATTTAAAGGGCACAAATTCTTCGATCTGTTTTTAAGAAAAAAATTCTATCAAAGAAAATGGCATTTTCCAAATCCAACTGTCGCATTTAAATTTTTTTCTTTTTTTTTTTTTTTTTGAGGCGGAGTCTCGCTCTGTCGCCCGGACTGGAGTGCAGTGGCCGGATCTCAGCTCACTGCAAGCTCCGCCTCCCGGGTTTACGCCATTCTCCTGCCTCAGCCTCCGGAGTAGCTGGGACTACAGGCGCCCGCCACCTCGCCCGGCTAGTTTTTGTATTTTTAGTAGAGACGGGGTTTCACCGTGTTAGCCAGGATGGTCTCGATCTCCTGACCTCGTGATCCGCCCACCTCGGCCTCCCCAAAGTGCTGGGATTACAGGCTTGAGCCACCGCGCCCGGCAAATTTTTTTCTTTTAGTATTGCTTCCAGCTTCTTGTAGAAGCATTTTTACTTACATATTTATTTTTTTTTATTTTATTTTTATTTATTTTTTATTTTTTGACGGAGTCTCTCTCTCTCAGGCTAGAGTGCTATGGCGCCATCCCAGCTCACTGCAACCTCCACCTCCCAGGTTCAAGCAGTTCTCCTGCCTCAGCCACCCAAATAGCTGGGATTAGAAGCGCCTGCCACCATGACAAGCTAATTTTTGTATTTTTAGGAGAGGTAGGGTTTCACTATGTTGGTCAGGCTGGTCTCAAACTCCTGACTTGAGGTGATCCTCCCACCTAAGCCTCCCAAAGTGCTGGGATTACAGGTTTGAGCCACCGTGACCAGCAATTTATTTACTTTCTGTTAGATTATTAGAGTCTGCAGTTGTAACAGTTACGTAACCACACTATGGATTTACCAGCTTGAGGGCTTTCCCTGAAAGATGGGCAAAGGGTGGGACAGAGGCTGTTTCCCACAACTGCTACTGCCATGAAGTTCCTGCTCCTTTACACAAGCAGTCCATCATAAAAATTTCCTCTGGGTGAAAAAAAATGGTCACTTCAGAGGCCAAAACAGTGATAGAAGAAAAGCATGACTCATACTTGACCCTGTTGCTTGAGGCACCAAGATATGACACTTAGTATAAATAATTTGTTTATTCTTGCCTGCTATGACTTTAATGGGTGGGCCTTCTAGCATAAAATGCTTCTAGCACAAACTTTTTCTCTTCAATTTGAAAAGGGAGCCATAGGCTCCCAGTTTTTCTTAGATGAAGGATATGACTACCTGTCTGGCACACGGATGGAATGTAAAAGCTATATTGCACCACTGAGATTGTCCTCAGGTTTTCATGAGGGAACATACCAAATGATCATTTCTTACAGCTGATTAGATGGGAGATGAATGCCTAATCCAGTTCCTGATTTCTGACAAATCCCCCCAGATACTGTACACAGTGAGTAGTGGGGAATTTGGTTGAAATCTCATGCAAAGTACAGCACTGAGAACTTCTTTAGGAGACCTATATAATGAGCACAAGTAAGGTGCAGAGGAAAGCAAGGGGTTGGAGACAGAAGAAACAAAAAGTGACAGATCAGATATAAAAGACTTTTTGACCACCAAATAATGAAGGATTTTACTTCTACTCCTGATATTTTCCAGTTCCTCTTTCATTTCCTACGTAATCCATCACATTAACAGAACCAATGACAAAAACCACATGATTATTATAAGAGATGCAGAAAGGGCCTTCGATAAAATTCAACACCCCTTCATGCTAACAACTATCAATAAACTAGGTATTGATGGGACACATCTCAAAATAATAAGAGCAATTTATGACAAATCTATAGTCAATATCATACTGAATGGGCAAAAGCTGGAAGCATTCCCTTTGAAAACCAGCAGAAGACAAGGATGTCCTCTTTCACCACTCCTACTCAACACAGTATTGGAAGTTCTGGCCTGGCAATCAGGCAAGAGAAAGAAATAAAGGGTATTCAATTAGGAAAAGAAGAAGTGAAATTGTCCCTGTCTGCAGATGACATGATTGTATATTTAGAAAACCCTATCATCTCAGCCCAAAATCTCCTTAAGCTGATAAGTAACTTCAGCAAAGTCTCAGGATACAAAATCAATGTGCAAAAATCACAAGCATTCTTATTCACCCATAACAGACAAACCGAGAGCCAAACCATGAGTGAACTCCCATTCACAACTGCTACAAGGAGAATAAAATACCTAGGAATACAACTTACAAGGGATGTGAAGGACCTCCTGAAGAAGAATTATAAACCACTGCTCAAGGAAATAAGAGAGGATACAAAAAAATGGAAAAACATTCCATGCTCACGGAGAGGAAGAATCAGTATCGTGAAAATGGCCATACAGCCCAAAGTAATTTACATATTCAATGTGATCCTCATCAAGTTACCACTGACTTTCTTCACAGAATTAGAAAAAGCTAGTTAAATTTCATATGGAGCCAAAAAAGTGTCCATATAGCCAAGAAAATCTTAAGCACAAAGAACAAAGCTGGAGGCGTCATGCTACCTGACTTCAAACTATACTACAGGGCTACAGTAACCAAAACAGCATGGTACTGGTACCAAAACAGATATATAGACAAATGGAACAGAACAGAGGCCTCAGAAATAATGCCACACATCTACAACCATCTGATCTTTGACAAACCTGACACGAACAAGCAATGGGGAAAGGATTCCCTATTTAATAAATGGTACTGGGAAAACTGGCTAGCTATATGCAGCCTGTATTCCTTCCTTACACTTTTGACAAAAATTAGCTCAAGATGGATTAAAGATGGAAATGTAAGATCTAAAACCATAAAAACCCTAGAAGAAAACCTAGGCAATACCATTCAGGACATAGGCATGAACAAAGACTTCATGACTAAAATACCAAAAGCAATGGCAACAAAAGCCAAAATTGACAAATGGGATCTAATTAAACTAAAGAGCTTCTGCACAGCAAAAGAAATTATCACCAGAATGGACAGGCAAACTACAGAATGGGAGAAAATTTTTGTAATCTATCCCTCTGACAGAGGGCTAATATCCAGAATCTACAAGGAACTTAAACAAATTTACAAGAATAAGCAAACAACCCCATCAAAAAGTGGGCAAAGGATATGAACAGACAATTTGCAAAAGAAGACATTTCTGTGGCCAACAAACATGAAAAAATTGAACATCATCGCTGGTCATTAGAGAAAAATAAATCAAAACCACAATGAGATGCAATCTCATGCCAGTTAGAATGGTGATCATTAAAAAGTCAGGAAACAACAGATGCTGGAGAGGATGTGGAGAAAGGAATGCTTTTACACTGTTGGTGGGAGTGTAAATTAGTTCAACCATTGTGGAAGACGGTGTGGTGATTCCTCAAGTATCAAGAACCACAAATACCATTTGACCCAGCAATCCCATCACTGGGTATATACCCAAAGGATGATAAATCATTCTACTATAAAGACACATGCACATGTATGTATATTGCAGCAATGTTTACAATAACAAATATTGATCTCTGTACAATAATTTTGAACTCCAACCTTACTAAAGTTTTTCTCTAACAGTTTCACTAAGAACAGTCCCCGAAAAACAATCTTCTCTGAGTTCTGAGAAATTACTTGTAGATTCTATATTTGAAGAAAATCTTAGCTGAATATCAAATGCTTGACTCACACTTTATTTCTCTAAATATCTTGAAGGTTTTGTTTCAGTGTTTTCTGTTACAGAATGATGCTGTGAGGAGTGTAAAGCCAGTCTAATATTTTCTCTTCAATATGACTTGATCATTTTCCCTGTATGTCCAAGGAAGTTTTATTTTTTAAAATCCAATAGTTTTCCTAGAATATTTCTGTCCTAAGCATCCCAGGGCAAGTCTTTTCAAAGTATAATTTCAAACATTTCATTTCACACAAAAAGATCGTTTGAATTATAGTTTCAAATATTTATTCTGTTCCAGCACAGAGAGAGGTAATCCTCCTGAAGTACTTCAATTATGCATATGTTGAATCTGCTTTGATTGTTTCCTTTGGTTATTATTTTCTCTCCCTATTCTTTACTTTTATCTGTATCTATTTTTTTCATTTTTCTCCTTTCCATATCAAATATCCTCTACAGGGCTTTATTATCTTTATCCATACTTATGCTTCTCCCATTTTGTCTTTATTTTAGTGATTATGTTGTTTTAACCCACATCTTCTTATATTTTGTCAACTCACTTTCCATCTCCTATTTTTTCTTATTTTGTTCTGAGTCTTATGCTTTATGGTTTTCAAAAACACTCATGGTAATACAACATTAAGTTTTCTTATTTTAAATAAAGGTCAAAATGTTTTGTTTTTTTTTGTTGTTTCATTGCATTTATTTTTTGGAAAGTATGCTTATCTCTTGGTAAATTAATTGCCTCTTTTCCATAAATTTTCAATAGCAGTTTTCTTTTAATGCCATGAGAATATCTTATTACTCATCATGTAATGAGCTAACTTTGCTTAATTGGTTATTTGCAGGATGTTCCTGCAGAGGTGTATATGGTGAGGGGCAGAGTTCTCTCCTTTTTTGCTGCCACAGGGATAGGATGCTACTTGCAAAGATGGCTTATTTGTACTGGCTTACTTGAGTAGTTTCACCTACTCTGTTTTACGGAACAAAATCAAGTTCAGAAAGCTCTTGGTTGTTCTTGTTTCTTCCCCCAACCAGCATTACTCATCTCAGTTCCCACACCCATCCATTTAAAGAAGAGCAAAGTGCCCTTCTATCTGAGATATACCATTCCTGGGTTTCCCAAGAATCTAAAATACTTATTTTCACTTTCTCCCCTGTAGTTATTGCCTGATATCATCAGCTGTGGAAGCTCCCAAATTGCATCAGAATATACCACTTGTATTTGTTTCCCGATTTCCTTAAAAAAATGCATTTTTTTTAATATGGCTGTTGACTTTAAGGAGAAATGAGAACTAGCTTACTAGAAAATATAAGTTTAAATATTTTGATGTCCTTTCCACAAATAAAAATTTAAATACACATATATTCTTAAATTTTAACATTTATACATTTTATTACAAGTAATCTCATATTTGGTGGCCCAAAGTGATGGGGAGATGAGTACAGAGCCAAATGTCTATCTGATTAGAAATGAAAGATAAATTCTCTTGGGTTGAAATAACATGTAGGAGATCATGAAGAAAACAACAACAATAAGAATAATAACAGAACCAGTATAATATACAGTTTTTATTCTAATGTAATAAATACTTAACCAGCATGAGTGTTTCACTAAAAGCGGACAACTTTAAATCCAAAATCACATATGCTTTCAAAGGGAAATATATATACAATGTATAATAAAATAATATTGAGCATAATTTCATTCAAAAATATCTTTACAATGTCTCTGAATGAGCTAAGAAGCTTATCTCTAACTACTGACTTGTTATCAAACAATATTATATCTGCAGAGTATCTTTGTATAATTATATAACTTCTGAGAAAACAGATATATAAAATACTTCATATTTGAAGTTTTTCCTAATAAAATATTAAGATCACTAAATGTCAAGATTGTATGATAACCAAAATTATGTCCAAAAAGGAGGTACTAAAATAAAAAGTTACTAACTGCAGAATCTCCTCTAGTTTTTCCCAACTGATACATCTGATATTTTGCCAATTACTGATGACTCAACTCTGCCCTTTCTCTCTCATCCATCTTCTCATATTCATTCCTGCTGCTACTACCAAATCAGATTTTCATTAACTTTCACCTTGGCTACAGCCTTACAGAAAGGCAGAAAGTTATTATTGAAAGAAACCTTATAGTCATAATAAGCCTACTGAATGTCAAGTCTGGATTTAAGTGCAAGTACTATTAGGTGGTAGTTTGAGACAACCGTTATAGTTTTGGTCTGGCAATCAGAAAAGTATACTGATAGCCTCACTATAACCATAGTAAGGAATCTAGATAGTGAGATTAAATATGGATTCAATCAAGCAGTCATTATCTAGAACATCTAACCTTAGAAAGTATGACTGTGGAAATCACTCTGGGGCTTAGAGTAAACGTCTAAGGAATTATAGGCAAACTGACTTAAAACTAAGGTAAAAGTGAACTGAGTCATGTAGCCCATGTTAACGTAATAGGAAAAGGAATTACAGAGCTGAAACCTACAGGCAATTTGGTGTTTGTGGATCATCTCAACATATACTATGTCATGTGTTTAATAGGAAGCTAAACACTTGGGGAATAAACTTTGATTTCCTCTTGCATGATTACAGTTAAAATTAGTATTTTGACAATGAGGTTCAGAAATAGTTACTAAAAGAAAACACTTTATAAAAAAACAAGATAAATCAAGTAAAAGCGTAATCAGAATTAGGAAAGAGACTGATTTCTCCTATAAAGACATATAGTTTTAGTCACTATTCAAAGGTATGAATACATTATAATAATAGCTAACACACGTTAAGCATTTGTTTTATGCCAGGCATTATTCTAAGCATTTTTGCTGTGTGAAATCATTTAATCCTCTCAATGATCCTGTGAGGCAAATTATATGATTATTCATAACTTTAAAAACATAGAACAAAGAGTCGTTAAGTAACTTTTTAATCATAATCACTTGGAATGTAAGACTCTTTGAAACTATATATAAGCATACGACTACTGTTACCTCATTTCAGTCAGAGAAGATTCCCCTTAGAAGATCCTCTACAGACCCTCAGTGTCCTATATTGAATCTAAATTCGTATTATATTTGTAGTAAGTACACCCAGATCTTAATTTTGTTTTACATATGTTATATCTACATAATTAGTAGGAAGAACAAATCTCTGTATGTCCTTTGATGTTAAGCATGTTAGGCTATATTAATATTTAACATCTAAGCAAGGAGCTGTAAAAAATTCCTAAATCAAGAAGGTTTATATTTTCCTATGTTTGCCTACATATTGCAGCATAATTAAGGAAGCAATTTTTAGTCTTTAATTAATTGGAACTGTAATTATTCAGCCTAGAGAAGTAAATACTAAAAATCAATTTAATAAAGATTTTCAGCTACATAAGGAGCTCTCAAGATGATCATGACTATTTCCACTTAAAAACTGGATTTATATGATAGCACAAAAGATGAGTGAAATATTCCTGACAGTGAGGGTTAGCAAATTTTAGAAAATAGAAAGGCTGTAGAAATTCTTTCTATAAATGCATTTTTAAATCTTGTTCATATTTATCGTACTACTTATGATTCTATCTGCACATGAATAGGTTAGTTAAAATATGTTTCTTTTTCTATTTTGAATGATTTTGTGGTTGGAAATAACAATCAATGTGCTTAAATCTGCTCATACTACAATTAATCATGTATTTCTCTTTGATAATGAAAATATTATTATTATTATTTTACATTTTAGTGAAGTCAAAACTTGGAAAACATAAAATCTTATTGGAACTGTGTTATTGCCAGAAGAATACCACTGTGTTTAACTTAAATGATAATTAAGACTCGCATACGGGTGGATCACGAGGTCAGGGGATCGAGACCATCCTGGCTAACACGGTGAAACCCCATCTCTACTAAAATACAAAAAAAATTAGCCGGGCGTGTTGGCGGGCGGCTGTGGTCCCAGCTACTCAGGAGGCTGAGGCAGGAGAATGGTGTGAACCCGGGAGGCTGAGCTTGCAATGAGCCGAGATCGCGCCACTGCACTCCAGCCTGGGTGTCAGAACGAGACTCCATCTCGGGGGAAAAAAAAAAAAAAAAAAAAAGACTCGCATACTTGTAAGTTTAATATAAGAAAGGAAAGTAGGAAGTTCCAAAAAGTAATGATGAAAGACACTCTTATTTTTAAGCCATGACCATTCCTGGAAGAAAACAGAAACTGTGACACAGGCGAAACACTGAGGTAAAGATTTGTGTGCCTGGATAGATTAGAATCAATGCATTATCTCTTGTTCTTATTGACAGCCCCCTTGCTAAAGCCTCTTAAAAGGTTTCCCACCTCTACTCTGCCATCCACCAAGGCTGACACAGTAACTTTTTTTCCAAATGCAAATCTGATCATTTTACTTCCCAACCTAGCTATCTACCATCTCCTGCCATAGCCTCCTTTCTTTGTTCTCTCCAAACTCAGCTTGCAGGATCCCTCCTCCCTCCACTTACCTAAGGGAACCTTAGGAGAGGTTCCCTTGGAATGCGCCCTCATAGCCCCTTATACTTCTGCTTTTCAAAAGGTTTCATTATGTAATGTGGTATACTGAATGTCTGTCTCCCACAGGCCAGGATCTCCTCTAGAAAAGGACTATATCTATCCTCTTTACCATTATATTTCAAGTGCAGCCCATTGCCTGGCATAGAACGTTCCCCATTACTCCAGCAGAAAAAGAAGCAAAACTGCTAAGAATAATGTTTCCTCTTCTAATCTTGTAATGTATTCAATCATTCAACAAAACATCTAGTGAAGATTTTGTTTTATGCTAAGACCTAAGGATACAATGGTCAAAAGAGATACATAAACCTTGCCCCAATTCAGTTTCTAAGTTATTAACAATTACACATGCAATTTGAAAGTTTCATAATTTTAAAAAAGACATGTTTTTCCCATAGATTTTAGTTTATGACGGTGATTATATTTTCCTAAATTCTGTTGATCTGGAGAGGAGCTGTTCATAATTACAACACCCAACTTCACAAAAGTCCCTTTTAGGGGCAACTTAAACAAACAGATAGATACATCTCATAAACCACAAAAGAAGGAATTAGTAGTCCCTAGGGTGTAACTCTAATATAGATTATTCCAAGTTTATTTTTAAATTCTTTATCATTCCTAGTATGAATATTATCAGTTTACTTGTTTCTTGAAAAAATTTAAATCTTAGCTGTTTCCACAGTGAATAATTCAAGATGTGTATACACACACACATGCACACATATACACAGGAGAACTTAAATAGTAGTACTTAAGATACTACCTTTCCCTTCATTATATTCTATTATTTGTCATATAACATGTCACCTAACTAAAAATTGTTCAATCATAAAATGATAGATTATTCAAATGTCTAGCCACAATAGTTGCAGTGAAAAGCCTTAGCTCTGAGTATTTGACGAGTGTTCAATTAAGACCTCAAACCTTGTTTCTCTTTGGGCACTGTTATTTTAAGTAGCTACAATTTATTCATCTTTATACATAAAACATGTACAATTTTAATAGTTGTATATGATACAAAATTTGAACATTTAAGGAATGTTACACCACATTAAGTTTAACCCTCATTTATGTCTTGGATGATAGATGCAAGAATTCCAACTGAGGCGATTTTATGAACCAGTTAAATGATTTGTATTCAGAACAGCATTAAAAATCCCCATGACAAAGTGTACTTGAACAAAAATACCCTGCTTGTGACACATCCTTTACAAGTAATGTGTTTTCATTTTTCACATGTTGCATCTCATTTATTTTATTCAGGCACACATACTTAAATCGGCAAGATACCACAAGCTTCCAATACCTCTGAAATAATAAATCACTTCTTGCAGATGTTTTCACCCGCTGCAAGGCTGCCGTTCATTAATCAAACATTATCATTTTCTATCAGTGCCCAGTGTTAAACAGAAAAGGCACTTCATTTTGAGTTCTGACTTTCATTCACTAGTTACGCCCTGACCCCACAATACTTACTGCTTGCATTTTGGAAATGTGAAACCTCCTACAGCGTAATAGATTTTGCAGCAAAAAATCCTAAATGGTATTATATTTTCTGAATTCAATATGCTTTATCAGGAGCTAAATCAAATCAGCTTTTAAAAATGCCAAATAAATGCAGTCATAATAAGCATTTAAAATTAGGTCCACAATAATAATAAATTTATAATGTAAGCTCTTTTTCTATGAATATATTTAATATCTAACACATCAAATTGCTAGAACAAAGATTCAGAGATATATTTTTTATTTAGCTTAAGCTATTAAAATCATTTCAGAAGCCAAAGAAAGGCAATTTATCTATCTACTATAATTTTTAAGCCTACAAAAAGAAAATGGAACAAAGTGAGAGACAACTGTAAAATCCTTCTCAATTTTTTTATTCTCTAAGTAAATAAATATTAGAAAATGATCAATTTATAATACAAGAAATCACAGATGATCTTATGGATCATGAGTCACTATATTCATTCTACAAATAGTCATACAACCTGAAGAAAGGACAACTGATTTAATCTAGATTGCTTTACTGCCTTAAAAACAGCTCAAGAGTACAGATGCTGCAAAAGAGAATTTTAGAAATCACTTTCATTTTCTCTCAAAAAATTCTCACGTTATTCATCCTCTTTGACTAACATCTCCTAACCTATAAGAACATAAAGCCAACATTCACTTCAAAATCTGACCTGATAATGAATTCATAAACTAGAAATGGCCATGCAATTGAATAAAATGGAAATAATTTATAAGTATTTTGTTTCATCATCATGAATTAGTATCATTACTGATTATTCACAAAGTGTCTCCCATTAAGGTGTAGTGCTAATAACTTTACACATGGATATGGCCCCCTTCCCAGTAAATTTATAATAAACATTATGTGAATTTGTGCAGGAGAATTTTCCAGAAAAAGATCTGAAGAATTCAGAGTAAATAAGAAAAGCTAAAAGCAAAGCATATTATCATGATTTCATTCAGGTCTCAACAAAACCCAAAGAATTTTAATTTGAGGGCAGAAGGGTGAGGGACATTGCTATTGCAATATTTTACATGGTGAAAATCCTGAGCATGGTAGCCCTAAGGCAGTTTCCTATGATATCAATCACGAAACTCAGGTGTTTTTCCACTGTCTCTAGGATAAATCTAAACTCCGTAAACTTCTTAACCTCAGACATATGACCCATAATTGTTTATTTGTTTCCCACCCCCATGTCCTATCTACTGTTATTTACTCTGTCCCTCCCTCAGCATGCTTCCTAGGCATATGTCATCCCGTAAGTACCACAGTTTTCAAAATTACCCTCTTCTTTCAAGTCTCTGTGTTATGGTGGACACCACTTTATCTGCCAGTGATGATCTTGCTTCAATTTTTCTATCTAACATACTTCTACCCTTCCAGATTAAAGACTCAACCCTCTAGATGGTCATTTATCTATCTTCTCTGTCCTCCCTTTGTACTTCACTACAATAATATTTTTCCCCTTAAACACCAATGAGCATCTCTGGGAAGACAGTATGCCTAAAATCATAGGACAAGTATAGTGCATGGACAAACAATACCTTTCAAAAATATGACAAATCATTAAATAAAAGAATGGAATCAGGTAAAACTGGCTTTTTGTAGTCAGAATTTCAATTTCTTTCTTTCTTTCTTTCTTTTTCTTTTTTTTTTTTTTTTACACAGTCTTCCTGTTGCCAGGCTGGAATGCAGTGGTGCCATCTCGGCTCACTGCAATCTCCACTCCAGGGTTCAAGCAATTCTCCTTCCTCAGATTCCTGAGTATCTGGGATTACAGGTATGGGCCAACATATCCCGCTAATTTTTGTACTTTTAGTAGAGACAGGGTTTCACCATGTTGGCCAGGACGGTCTCTGTCTCCTGACCTCGTGATCCGCCCGCCTCGGTCTCCCAAAGTGCTGGGATTACAGTCGTGAGACACCGTGCTCGGCCAAAATTTCAATTTCTTAGTTGTCTTATATTCTGTTGTCTTTGTATTCTCATAATTTTTCTCGTCTTTTTATATTTTCATGAGACCAATGTCTCCCTTTTCCTTCTCTTCTATTCTCCCCACCTTCTCCTCTCACCTCTTTATAGGAAAGGGTCTGCAATATTTTTGTACTAAGTGTTAAATGAGTAATAATGCTAAAATTCTATCCTTCCAGACACACACACACACACACATTTAACAAATAATAAACATAAGGTATTATCCTTATACTAAATAGTAAGCCTTTAATTGTGAAACTGTGGGTATAGACTGAAGAATGATGGAGAAAAATCAGAATCAGATCTCTATTGAAGTCTGAACTTTGTATCTAGCAGTGATCAATATTGTGTCTGTGCTCACCATACACGTGCACAATAACTTATCAAGGTGTCATCTATAGTTTACAACCCCCATCTTATCTTAGTTAATCCAACAATCTCAAAAATTAATGAGCTAAGTAAAGATGCCATTCACAGAATTGCACAGGACCAAATAGATTACAGAATATGTAGCTATATGCTTTCCTGCTTCTATAACACATTTGAGATCATCTGATACGATGGATAGATAATTACAATGATTGAGCACTGAAATTAACCATGAGATTTTTGCATTGAAGGGAAATGAAAGTATTAGAAATTACATAGATATCAGTATCTGATGAAAGAAAGCTTACTGACTCATTAGGAGCCAAACTATTTTCCTATCACGAAATTCTTTAAGGAATTCTGTATCAGCTAATATATAAAGGTTTACTGACCAATATAATTTTTACAGTGATTTCACAAAAGATAGATTTCATTATGTGACCCTTTAATATTAATAAAAGTTCAGAGAGTTATAATAAAGTAATATATATTTCCATATATTTTCACGATTATGTGAGGTATTTTATTGTTTATACTCTTTCTGTATAGAATCTCCAATACGTATTACTTGACATGAGCAGCAAAAGTATACCATTAGAAAGAATAACTTGATCACTACATTGATCTATTCATCAGAAATGTCCTTTATAAAAATAAAGACATACTATTAAATAGTAAATAATAATAAAAATAATATGAAAATAGTCAATAAAAATCAAATATGGGCTAGGTATTAGTCTGCTATCATGCTGCTGATAAACATATACCCGAGACTGGGTAATTTATAAAGAAAAATGGACTCGCAGTTCCATGTGGACTGGTTTCGCAGTTCTATGTGGCTGCGGAGGCCTCACAATCAGCAGAAGATGAAATGTATGTCTTACATGGCAGTGGCAAGAGAGAATGAGAGCCAAGAGAAAAGGGTTTCCCTTATAAAACCATCAGATCTTGTGAGACTTATTCAGAACCACAGGAACAGTATGGGGGAAACCGCCTCCATGATTCAATTATCTCCCACCCCATCCCTCTCACAACATGTGGGAATTATGGGAACTACAATTCAAGATGAGGTTTGAGTGGGGACACAGCCACACCATATCAGCTACCATAACAGAAATTAGTTTTCTAACTGTCGTGACCTACTTGAATATACACAAGCATACTTGACACTTGCATCTCCTAAGAAAAAAACTTTGGCAATTAATTTAGTGATGAGGAATTCTGAAAATGAACAAAATCCTCTGTGATCCCACAAAGAAGTGTCACAGATCTGATTTTTAAAATTACTGCACAGCTCACACAAAAGTATGTACATCTTTTTCCTTAGAGGCTAAGACATGGTCTCTTGAAGCTTAGCTCTCCTACTCTGTTAAGCCTCAAATAGAGCGAGACACAGTTGTGACTGCTGTTTCGGCTCTCAGAAGATGCTTTTTTCAAGTTCCTTCCATGGTTGCCTGCTGAAATACATCCAGCTTCCCAGATCCAAAGTAATAGAAGTAATTATTTATGGAGTTAAATTTGTTTTGTTTTGCTTTGCTTTTTCTTAAACAAGTTGATTTCTAAAATTCAGCTGGGACAAGGAAAATAAAATTTTGGTAACAACAATGAAAGTTAAAATACTTAAAAACAGTCTTTTTATAGCAGAGGCAATCAAATTAGAATAACAAGCATAGGAATACACAAAACACTGGTGCAGAAGACTCTGCCTCCACCCCACCCCAACCAAGGGAAACAAACTTTAAAAACTGTACATATTTGATATAAATTTGAATGAACTCATGTTAGCTTGTGTTGTGAGCCAGTTAACAGAAATATTGACTTTAAAGGTTCCTTTTGAGTCATTTAGCTTTCACTGTTTTGGGGGAAATCAGGATGAAAAGGGGTTAGCATGCCTAGGAAACTAAAAAGAAGGACACATTTTACTTTTTAATTTTTAATAAAAATAACTGCTAAAGAACATCACTATTTATTATGTAAACATAAGGGCTTAGAAGACAAGGGACTTTTCAAAATACTTACATTTCCTGAGCTCTAATTTTGTCATATTTCCATTTTTATTTGTAAATCTAAATGTACCATTTTCCAGTAACTAGCAATCTTATAATTCACAACAACACATCTTATGCAACAAATAACCAAGCCAAACTGTCATATTCTACCTACGGAGCAGTTGTTCTGGCAGCCCAGCAAGAAGAAGGAGAATAATGTTCTCCACTTGTAGCATGCAGAAATTCATTAATCCCCTTCTTTTCATGGAAGATCTTTCTCTCTTGTGTCCTCTGGTCTAGACACTGGGTTTATCCTCTCTACTGAACAACAGAATTCTCAAGCTACTCAAGATGAATGAGGGAATCAAGGGGTCTCGCTACTTTTTTAATAGACTCTTCACAAATCCCCCAGTTTTTGGCCTTGTCTTTACTCTTATTTCCACAGCTACCTGGTATTACCAATCTTGAAACTTCAAGTAAGTTCAGTAGTACATATTATGATACTTCTCCAGTCTGGTTAAGGATTCAGCTTTTTTGGGTCTGCTGAGTCCAACTTCATGTAGCCATCTGCTTTTCAACTTCCAAAATGTTGTCATTTCCGCTCCTTTCTATTCTTTTTTTCCTTCTGGGCTTATGATTTTTGACAAATCCTGTGCTTTCATTTTTTGTGACAATCCAGGAGAGGATATAGAGATACACTTGCATTTGGTCTGCCATTTTTAAATGAAATCTTCATTTAACTAATTTTATAAAGAAGAACTTCCATTGGTAAATTGTATCTTACTTTGTCTTAATACTTAGGAATTTTTAATTTTTTTTTTTCAAAACACTGATTGGAGCTACGAGATTTATTTCCAGGTGTGACTTTGCTTACTATGAATGGTCAATATTTCAAGAACGAACTTGAGCTTGATTCAAAACTCAACTACAAATTCTTAAGTCTGTTGCACAACTGTATTTATTTATTTATTTATTTTTCTTTTTGATGAAGTTTTGCCCTGTAGCACAGGGTAGCATGCAGTGGCGTGATTTCCACTCACCACAACCTCCACCTACCAGGTTCAAGCGATTCTCCTGCTTCAGCCTCCATAGTAGCTGGGATTACCGGTGCAAGCCACTGCAGTCAGCTAATTTTTTGTATTTTTAGTAGAGACAAGGTTTCACCATGTTGGCTAGGCTGGCCTTGAACTCTCAACATCAGATAATCCACCCGCCTCGGGATTACAGGCATGAGCCACCATGCCCCACCTGTATTCTTCAGGACCTTCACTGTTCAATTAGCCTGCCAGTAAGCAAGGCTTAGCGAAAACAAAATGAGTTATGACTTTCTGTAGATATTTATTCACTAAAAATTCTAAAGAATATTACAATTTTTATTTTTAAATTAAATTTCCAAACTCTAAAACAAGCAGTCCTGCCCATCAGTTGCCTCACTCTTATGACTTATAAAGTTGTCAATATTTTTTATGGGCAAATATAATATAAAGCAAATTATTTTTTGACAGTGTTGAATGATCTCCTCTCAATCAGTGAAAACACATTCTCTTGCCATTACTGACTAATCAACTGGTTTTATTTTTAATACATTGGATGTAAATGAACAACCATCCATCTTGTTGTAGTCACAAATATATCTGATAAAACATGATTCCCTAACAAAGGAGCCATGGGTGTCTAGAAATAACAGTTTATGTTGCAATTTTTATCTCAATAATGATATCAGAAAACTGATAATTCAACAATAACATGTTCCAATTCGAAATATATTTATTATATAACTAGCAGAAAATGTTGCAGACTGGTAGTTTCTGAAATTCTTCTCAGAGATCATGCGTTAGAAACAATCAAACCACAGATTTGCTAATCAGAATTATTCCTGAATAATCATTAAAGCAGACGGTAGCTTTTGCTTTTGAATTTCACATCAATATTCAAACACTTTTGAGACCACCAGACAGTTGAAATAGACCTATAGGAACACACCTACAGAAATTAAAAGGTATTCAGATGCTTGTTTCTATTCATGAGTACTAGTTATATTCTATATATAGTACCTACAGTTTGCAGCAAATAAGTCAAATGAACAAGAAAACATCTTGTTTGGCGATACCGGAATTCAATGGTTGTTAATGCTCTATTACACACTTCAATTAGTTTTATGTTTTAGTTTTATAAATTAGTCTTCTCTACATATCTAAATGTATATTTCCTAATGAGGTTTAATATTCAAGGAGATAAATATGAGAAAATGCTTTCAAACCAATTATAGGAATAATCTTATGTAATCTGCAAATGCTGATCAAAATACATCATTTCTACACTGTCAATACTGGGAAAATACAGCTTTATTAGGTTGAAAATAATTATTTTGACTTCTATGATAATGGTTAGATTTTATTATATGTACACAGAGATAAATACAACATTGAAAACACTAAGCCACATAAATGTAAAACATTGTGTAATTCGAACAGCTACTGACTAGTGGTTAATTTTTAATGTTCTCATTAAAGTTCCTGATATTAAATTATAAGGAAAAAAGACCTAAGAATTTAGACTTAAATATTAATTAATTACTTCAGCATTTGCCCAAGTTCAATCTCTAATCATCTCTCTCCTGCACTGTGTAACTTCTGCCCAGCCCATCTCCACATGTCCAGTCTCATCACTGTTAAATTCATTGTCTACCCAGAAAGCCTACACTGCATTAAACCTTTTCATCACTTTTCATATTCAGTAGAATAAATGCTCAACTTCTCTAACCTACTAACAATCCCTCTATGACTATATGACTTGCTTCTTGCCTAACACTTCAGCCTAAAGACTCAAAAATGGGAGTGTCACAGACTCCAGAAACACTAGAGGTTTATAATGCTAGTTCACTGAACACCTGGCTCTCTGGAACTGTCTTTCAGAAAAAAAAACCTTCTCCCTCTAACTTCTCTTTTCCTGCTAACTCCTAATCATCTTTGCAACTCAGTAAAGACACCACTTCTTCTAGGAAGTTTTCTACGGCTCTCTCCCTGACCCCAATACACATCCTCACACTTAAAAGTCATCCAAGGAGCGTTGGACCTACCCATTGTGAACCCACAAATCTCTGGGAATCTCTCTATCACTACTTACATTATTTTTTTTTTAATTTATACTTTTAAGTTCTAGGGTACATGTGCATAACGTCCAGTTTGTTACATATGTATACTTCTGCCATGTTGGTGTGCTGCACCCATCAACTCGTCAGCACCCATCAATTCGTCATTTATATCAGGTATAACTCCCAATGCAATCCCTTCTCCCTCC
>NW_012118388.1:958569-983036 GCF_000951035.1 Colobus angolensis palliatus
GAGGCAATAATTAATAGCCTACCAACCAAAAAAAGTCCAGGACCAGATGGATTCACAGCTGAATTCTACCAGAGGTACAAGGAGGAGCTGGTTCCATTCCTTCTGAAACTATTCCAATCAATAGAAAAAGAGGGAATCCTCCCTAACTCATTTTATGAGGCACTACTTACGTTATTATCATATTTTGTAATTATGTTACCTTACACCCAATGAATCTTTGATCTTTATGAAGTCAAGGAAAATGTTTTCCCCTTCACTGAATGCTTAATAACAGGTACCTATGGCAGACCATGGTAAATGTTGTTAGAAGTAATATATAAATTTGATATAATTACATATGTCCAACCAGGCTGCTTATAAATTGGCTGTCTGGAAATTCAAGGGAAAGCTTTCAATGATAATTATTAGATTACAAATACAGTCTGCACATTTGTATAAGAGTGGTATCAGCTCAACATATTCAGTGATTGATGTTATTTGGTTATCTGTATTGCTCTGAAAAGTATAGTTTAAAAATATCAATCCATAATGGGGAGTATTTTCCATGCCATCTATATTGAACTATTGTTCTTTAATATATGGCTAATTAAGTCTTTGACAGAAATCAGTACTCACTTTTTCCTTCAACCAAAGTTGAAAGCTTAGCTTAAAATGAATTACTTCATTCCTCAAAACAGCAAGTTAAATATTTCAACTTGCTGTTTTTTTCATGTAATGCTATGAAGTTTACCTGAAATTTTTAAAAGTGCACATAGTATAAGAACTCAAAAGTTTTTGAATGAATGCTAAATTACATTGCCCTTCATTGAATCTCATATACATTTTCTTGCTCTCTTTTGTTTCTCCACATTCACCTTCATTTCTTCAATTTCCACCTCACTATATATGAGTATTGTATATTCATATGGTCATCTGATTCTGAAATAAACCCACTGTACATAGCATAATATGCTTACGGGTGAATTCATCTTCAACTTTCAACTTAGAAAATGCCCTATATTCTTTCCAATAGTAATACTCTGTACTGGCACGGTGGTTGGTTCTATCACTATAGTTAAGCAAAATAAAATTAGCTGCTAAGGACTAACAATTTGCTAAAATGCCACTGTCTGTGTATTTTAACAACTAATATGCTTTTCACAATAATTTACTAAATGGGGCTATGTGATGACCTGAGAGGATTAACTTCTTTTCAAAGCAATTAATCACAACCTGAGTATTATTATAGCTCAATAAAACTGGCTCAAGCCAGCTTTGTGTGTTTGTTGATCTTATTTTTGTATGCTTGAAGGGATGATAATTTTGTAAGTTTCCTAGAATATCCATTTGATAAATAATCACTACTTTCACTGTAAAAGTACAAAATATATTACTTTTATCTTAATTATAAACAATAAAACTAATGGTCAATAAAGGTATCATCCCTAGTTGTTCCCTCTGTTATAATAAAATGCTTTATTTATTCTTTGCTTCCTTCCACCCCATAAACGTAAACTAGTATTAAGACCCATCATAAATGTAAAATTAATTAAGAAACAACATAATGTTCCTTGTCTATACTTCTCTACTATGTTGTACAGTTTCTTCACCCCACTTATCATTTTCTGTTCTGTGTGTTCCTGGAGATGACTCAAGGTTCTTTTTCTCTATCTCTTCATCTCTCCCCATCAACCTTTAGCTTCTAGTAAAGCCTTCCTACTCAAAGGAGTAAATAAAATCTTACTACTTCACTAAGAGGCTAAAGCAAAGTGAACTCACTTGGCTGACATGTTCCACCTTAGAACCTTTTCTGTCTTCACCAAACTAGTTATGTGACAATGGGAAAAAACCATCCTTTCACCTTTCAAAAGGGAACATTTCTGTCTATGTTCTTCTTTTCTGGTCTCTTTCTGTTTTGCTCACTCCCTGCTTAAATTTAATTATCATCTCAAACATCTGTTTTCTACTCACTTCTTTATCTTGCCATAAAATGTGTTCATATTTCTCTATTAGAAAAACAAAACCCAGACAAAAAACTCTCACCTCTTCTTCTCCCTTAAGCCACTGTATCATGATTTACCTCTCCATGATTATTGTATGAGGTACAACGGAAGGCTGAGAAAACCACAGGTTTGGGTTTCTGGTTCTTTCCTACTACATATTAGGGGAGGGATAATTTAGTATAATGCCAGTTATGTTTAAAAATACCTGCTCATTTGATTTAACATATAACATATATATAGATATAAATATTAGAGTTGTAATGAACTCATTATTACAAATTCATTTGAAGAAGGTAAACATAAATCCCAAGATCAAAGACTTGCCTACAATGTTCTCTCCACCTCCTTCCCCCTCATTTTCTTGTGTGTATACCAATTAGCCTACAATGGTAGAGACCATATGTTCAATTATTCTGCATTATGGAAACATATAGAATTGAGGAGGGCTGATGTTATGTTTCCATAATGCATAATGCATATTTTCTTCCCCTACTTTAAAAGAATACAATATTTAACTGTGACTATGGGAAAAAGTTAATTTTAGAGACCCGTCTAGTTGATACTCGCCAAAATAAGATAATTTTTAAATGTGTTAAGACATATACTACGCTTTGATACAATAAAAAAATATAGAAATCCAGGAACAAAGTTCTATGGAAGAAGCAAACTTAAAGTCAATCAAATTGCAATAAATATTGAAATTTATCTTGCAGAACAACTTTATTGGTTAGTAAGAAAAAAGGAATGAATTTACATCTCACTTTTATGATGAACACGTCTCTGTGAAATAAATCATCAACTTTTATAAAACATGCTATATGTTAATTATTATTAAAGAAATTTGGTTTTTAAAAGGCCCCAATCTAATATTTCTAAGTAAAAGATTTTCTTCCCCCATTTGTCTCCTTTTAAATATGTATATACATACATGTGTATATATACATATACACACACATAATATCAAGTTTTCTTTTAGAAGGTATATTTTCACACATAGGAAATATTTACTATTTCCAAGTCCATTCTTTTTTTTTTTTTGACAGGGTCTCGTTCTGTCGCCCAGGCTGGAGTGCAGTGGCGCGATCTTGGCTCCAGTTCACTGCAACCTCCACCTCCCAGGTTCACACCATTCTTCTGCCTCAGCCTCCCGAGTAGCTGGGACTACAGGCACCCACCACCACACCTGACTAATTTTTTTGTATTTTTAGTAGAGATGGGGTTTCACCATGTTAGCCAGGATGGTCTCAATCTCCTGACCTTGTGATTCACCCGCCTCGGCCTCCGAAATTGCTGGGATTACAGGCGTGAGCCACCACACCCGGTCCCAAGTCAATTCTTTAGCAGGCTCAATGGTATTCAGGAATACTGGCTGGGTACATCAAACAGCTGATATTTAAACACAGTGCTCACTTTGGGAGGCTGAGTTGGGCGAATAACGAGATCCGGAGATAGAGACCATCCTGGCCAACATGGTGAAACCCCATCTCTACCAAAAAAATAAAAAAATCAGCTGGGCGTGGTGGCACGTGCCTGTAATCCCAGCTATGTGGGAAAGTGAGGCAGTAGAATCACTTGAATCTGGGAGGCAGAGGTTGCAATGAGCCGAGATTGTACCACTGCACTCCAACCTGGGTGACAGAGTGAGACTCTGTCTCAAAACAAAAACAAAAATACAAAACTGTGCTAAGAAAAGTTAATCATCATGTGAACTAACCTTTTTTGCCCTATTATCAAGAAAATCCCTCTAGCCACACAGAGTTATCTAATATATGATCTGGTGAAAATAAAGATGGGGCCAATGGCAACACCAAAGCACACTATGAATAAATCATGTTGAGATAATATTCTTAGATACGGAATTAGAGCATATTCATTTCAGTGTGTGAATATCACACTCTGTGGAATTGGTAGTCACACAGTTTCACTGGGCTACAATTTTTTCTCATTCAGAAAAGGGTGGTTATGAAAACCAAATATGTAATCTCATCAATGCCATGGCATCTTACTGTGTGCTAATTTCAGTGAAAATGTAGCTTATATTATTTCTATTACTCCCAACAACCATGAACTATAATATACTGATAGAATTTAACTAGCTTCAAGACTCATACTATCAAATACAGAGGAGATACTGCCACTAGCATCATTTGCTACAGCCAAGGATACCAAATCTCCCTCTCCTGCCCACACTTCTCATATGATTTCCCCAGAACCAGTCAGGTACACCTAAGAGCTTCCTGGATATTTCCACCAGGTTGTCACAAGGAATCTCAAACATAAGACATCAGAAAAGATCTCATAATCTCCCCTTATTTTATTTTATTGGGTAATTGTCACCACCATCCATTTATCTGGTCAAAAGAAGTGTTGGAAACATCCCCTGACTTGTACCTATTTCTTGGATCTTTACCCTGCCTTCTCCTTCTGACTCCTGTCCTTCACTAACAGTATCTAATCAGTAACCAAGACTCATTCATTGTATTTCCTTATGTTTGTTTCCTGCTCTCAGTTCTTGCAGCCCCACCTGAGGTACTTGATTTTTTCTTGCTTGAATTAGTCCAATAGCCACAACGTAAAAATCACCCAGTGCTGGTCTTGCTCTTCTGCAATCCACTTTCACAGTGCAACCAAATCAATCTCTCTAATCTCTTACCTCTCACATCAAAATCCTTCATTTTCCACAGCACAAAGTAAACACTCAATAACTACAGATAACTAAACACATTTTCATTATTTGTGAAGTCTCCTGATCTGGCCCTGGTTTATCTGTTTGTCCCTATTTGTCAGCACATGTCTCTGGAAGTGAAAACTCTAGCAAGAACACAGAGCTGTTACATATGATGTTCCCTGCATGTGGGTACACTCCTAATCCCTGCCCCAGCATGTCTCCTGAATTACCCTTTTCCTACAGAGGTTATAGTCTAGGATGAATGAATAGAATTATACACATGTAAGTAAACAAATATTTTTGGATGCTTTCATATTGTCTTATATATTGTGGGAAAAAAGGAATAAAGTCACTGATTAGAAAATATTTACATGTCTGTCTCCCCCCAAAACTGTATGCCTCTTGATAACAAGGGCATATCAATGACAGAGCAGGAACTTGGTATTTACCGAATGAATAAATGAAGTTATATAAGCAATAATGCGCGTGAAATCCTCAGCATTATTAAAATTATGAAAATGAAGATGATTTATTACTACTCTAAGCACATGGCTGTTGATATTTTATCAATGATAAAGTTGGATTCTAAGGATAACTTATAAATATTAGATTTTTCAAATAGGATTTTAAGGTCATGAGGGCATATATATGTGTATGTATGTGCATATATATGTGCATGTGTGTGTATATATATATAGCTATAGGTATAAAACTATTCAAAACATATATATGTGTGTGTGTGTGTATATATATATAGCTATGAGTTTAGTATTTTAAACTATAGCTTGAAGTACTATTTCAAATAGTATTTTAAAGTTGTGAGGGCATAATTAAGTAAAACACACATACAAATATACATGTATCATCTATCTACATAATATGTATATAACTATACATTAGTTTTATACCTTGGGTATAAGAACTATTCAAAACTAATGTTTTTAATATATGTTAAGTCAAAAGTTTTCTTAATCACTGCCTTATTTTACTTCCTCTTATTAGAGGTCTTAGTAGTCAAAAACTTTTAACCTCTTCAAGGAATTTGCTTCTCATATAACTTGTTGATTTCAGGCTGCTTTCTGAACCTACAGAAACAAGGGTCTTTGAGTGAAAATAACTTTAAGATTATGCTGCCTTTATGAATTTTAGTTTTTCCTTACTCTGCCACCTCAAGTTTCCAGTTTTCAGAAAAATGACTATAAGTTGTAAAAGGCTGGAAGCTAGAACACAAGCATGCATACACACATACACAGGGGAAAAAAGAGCATACTTAAATATAGTGGAAAGCAGTTGTAGGAAAACGTAAGATTGCATTACCACTAAAAGTCTAACACATTTCAGTCTCTACCACTGTAACAGAAAACCTCACAGATACACCAATCACTAGAGACTCATACTTCTAAGCCCCATATGATCTCATATTATCGCCCAGAATGTTTCTATCAGAAATTCTGGTAATATAGCTACCAAAACCACATTAGATGGGAAAAAAAGGCATAAACATAACATTGATTCAACTTGCCCTAGAGTACTCCATTAACCAAATATTCCTACAGTCAACAGGAGAGGAAAACAAACATACACACAAAATCCCAATAATGTATTTACTTGACTGTCCCAGAGTGGTTTGCTTTAGAAAATAATTTGAGTCCATATACTTAAAATGTTTATATTTTAGCAATTACAAATAGACATTAATACAATAAGTGATTATGTCTTCCATAAAATAAAAATAGTATTCTTCATTATCAATCTTTTTTCACATTGTTTTTATTTTTGCTTTTTCTATTTGCATTTTTCTAAGTAGCACAAAGGCCAACTTGCATCCAGTTTAAGGCAAAAGGAATAAAAGACTGAATTAGTCAGTCTTGAATTTAATGTATTTTTACAAAAGATCAAACAGATTTTGAATTAGCATGCTTTGATCCACCATAAAAGAATGCATTTATACCTAATCACATTATTTTCTAAATGAAGAAGAATCACAAATTCTATTCAATATCCAGGTATTTTTCTTATTCAGTATTCAGATGAGTCTGTCTTTAATTAATTTATCAGTAATACTTTTCCTATGGTTTTTAACAAATTTTGCTACATAACAAATGTGCACTTATTTGTCATTTATAGCAAGGTGATGAATATGCTTGCATAAAAAGTTAAGGACATCTTCTAAAATAATTCCAGTGTACTGCCCTGAGCACCTTGAATAAAAGGAACTGTGGTCTGGATGGCTTTTTGCTATGTCCTGGCTGAAGTCAACAGCTGCTAATTGTTAGAATTCATAATGAAGAATCCAGAGACAGAACAATAAAGTGAAAAGGAAAAGTTAAAGAGGCTTTATAGAAGAAGTTCTAGCCTAGAGGTAAAGATAAATTTTTTTGTATATGTATATTTTCTTTTTTCTTAAGTTATCAAAAATTGATAAGAAAAATAAAACCATTCATTCATAGTGTCTAAGATATACTTTTAGAACCACCATCACTTCATAGAAACTAATTTCAGTTCTCATTTATTCCTTCTGTGATTTATTTTATTTTATTTTTAGAACCAGAGCTCGCTCTGTCACCCAGGCTGGAGTGCAATGGCACAATCATGGCTCATTGCAGCCTTGACCTCTGGGGCTCAAATGATTCTCCTACCTCAGCCTACTGAATAGGCACATGGCACTGTGCATGGCAATTTTTTTCTTTTTGTAGAGACAAGGTCTCGCTATTGTTGCCCAGGTTGGTCTGGAACTCTTGGTCTCAGGCGATCCTCCTGCCTCACCCTCCCAAAATGGTGGGATTATAGGCATGACCTACCCTACCTGGCCCCTTCTGTGTTTTAATTCTTGGTCGTGTGTGTGTGTTTTTTCTTTGATTACAAAATCAAGTATGAACCTATTTATTGAAGATGTACTTTAAAAGGATAAAACATTACACTTTAGAAATAAAAACAGCAGCTTTACTCATGTTAGTAATATTTTTAAAAAATTAACACAAGCATGGTATCAGGAAAATATATTTTTGGATAATTTTTAGATACACCTTTCAAAATAAGCTATTTGCTGAAATAGTAATTAAGCTGTGAGAAACACAGTTGGTTTCATGAACACCAAAATGTGGGGATTCACAAAAATTCAGCTATTTTAAAGGCTAGTACACAAGAGTCAGTGATAGATATCTCTTCTGCTACCTATGTTGGTGTTCTTAAGTGATTTCCACAAACAGATGCATGCACGTAAAGCAAGTTACATTCTATTAGATAAAAGTTCACTTGATTTATATTTCAACTGGACTTCCACTTAAAATGTTTTTTCTTAAAATAAAAAGAAATAGAAGCAATTAATGTTCTTATGTAATTTTTTGGTGCATCATCTGCTGAGTAAATCTGCTCCTCTACTCATTTTTTTAAATAAAGTTTTACTGGCACACAGCCATATTCATTTTTTTTACATATACTCTAAGGCTGCTTTCACACTACAAATGTAGAGAGCTGAATATCTACAAAAGAGACCATACAGCCCATAACATAAAAAATATTTGATATCTGTTCATTTATAGGCAAATTTTATAGACAAATCACTTGTTTTATTAGTTAGAAATTTAAATATAAGATATTCTGCTATCTCTTAATAGTCCTCTCTACAGTTTGCCACTTCAAAACTGATCTTCCTACTGAATTTGTCCCTCTCTCTTCATCCCTTTGGCATATAATCTAATTGAGGCCCTCAAAATATCAAAAAATATTAATGCCATTTAATTTTTATATGAGAGGTTCTTATTTTCTAGTTCATCTTGGTGATTAATCATGTATTTACACACTTTTAAAAATTTTTTTGTCTATATATTATCATTGCAAGTTTCTGTTGGTAACAAGCAGGCTGCAAATGAAAAGTAAATGAACAATCATTATATACTACTTAGAGCCATTAGGAGAGCTACTATCAAAAAACACCAAAAACAAACTAGAAATGTTGGTGATGATGTGAAGAAACTGGAACTTTTTTTCACTGTTGGTGAAATATAAAAAATTAAACAGAGTTGCCAAATTATCTAGCAATTCCACATATGGATGTATGGCCAAAAGAGATGAAATCAAGGACTCAAAGAAATATTTGTATAACCTATGTTCGTGGGAGCATTATTCCCAATATCCAAAAGTCAGAAACCATCCAATGTCCACTGATTGATCAATGTTAAACAAAATGTGATATATACATAAAAGAATATTATTTAGTCTTAAAAAGGAATAAAATTGTGACACATGTTACAACATGAATGAAGGTTGAGACATTATGCTAAGTGAAACAAGCCATTCACACACAAAATATATAATGTATGATTCCACCCACACCCATATGACCATATGAATAGTTAAATTCATAGATTTGTTGCTTAAAAGGTATAGTTTCAGTTTTGCAAGATGAAAAGAGTTCAGTGGATGAATAGTGCTGATGGTTGCACAACAATGTGAAGGTACTTAATCCCACTATTCACTTAAAAATGATGAAGGTGGTGTATTTTATGCTATGTGTACTTTACCACAAATTTTAAAAAAGAATTAATTCAAAATATTTTTAAGAAAACATAAATAAATTTTTGAAAGTGATTATTTAAATTCTGCCAACTTAATGTATTAGCCAAGAGTAGGGCTTTGGTTTCAGAGGGGCCTCAGTTAAATCTAGGTTCTAGTACTTGAGAAGGTTGCTTAACATCTGTTAGATACCATTTACACAAATGTGAAATAGAGATATGAATAATACCAATCCAAAATTACTTTGTGAGAATTAAACATGACTTTGCACAGAACCTCAATGAATGTAGCTACTCTACTTATTTATTACATTTATATGCAGAAAGTTCGTATTTTTAAAATGCATTAATTATTTTTCTAAATATATCATAACCTCTTTAATTTTTCTGTAATATATAATTGCTAGCACACTGCTAGGTATATTGCAGAAGCTTAAAAATACACTTTAAAATATGATCAACCAACAGGGGCATTAAAAGAGTAAGAGAAGTGGAAAAATACCTGACTGTGATACAGTCTCTGTAAAAGACAAAAGAAAGGCTATTTTTTTTCCTGTAAAATGGAAACTTAACCAGAGAGAAATTAAATAGCAACCAGTTTTAAACTACAGTATTATAGGAATGATAAATTTATCAGTAAAATATAGATAAGGCTCAATAGACAAAACTACCAAGTAATTTTTTTAAAAAAAAAAGAAAAAATAGAAACACAAAGTAAGACCTTAAAGATCCAAAGAAGCAATTTTTCAACTAAATATTACTTTATTCTCACAATGGATATATTAATATAATCTTTGATTAACCCAAATATCAATATCTTATTCTCTAAATTTAACTTATGAATTAAGAGTTGGATGCACAATTCATCTCAGTAACACAAGCAAAATGAACATCTGTTAACTTTCTGCCATGTAAGTTTGTGTATGGTGGGGGTGGGTGTGAACAGAGCCTCTGATGTGTAATGTTCTTTCCATCTGCACACCAGGTGGCACTGCATGGTTAATCAGAAGACGATAAAACATATCAAGATTCCTTACATATTTGGAGATAGGAAAGCAAATAAATCAAAACGTTGTTTCAAAAATAAAACTTTCTTAGATGTCCACAGTATTAATGCTTAATAATGCATTTAAGAGTTTATGTTTCCACTTCATATTGTAATCATTCTTGCAGTATTGTTTCCCTCATATATTAATTCCTGGCATAACTTATAATAGTACTAAGTAATACGAGTTTAAGAAACAGAAAAAGTAATATAACCAAACTAGACTGTATTTGGGAAGTTGGGAACAATATGACTGTTTTGGACACCCTTAAACCATTCAAAGGCAAGATCTGAAGGAAAACTGATTTGATATAAATTTCAATTGCATTGCTTCTAAAATAGATTTGTTATTTAAAATACCTAATGCAGTCCCTTAAAGCTTTGGTCTTGCTTTAGAGTATATGGATATTAAGCATTTAGAGTCAAAAAAGCTGTTTAAATGACAAAGAAAGAGATTATTAGATCACTTTATCTAATCCTGCTAATGAAAGATGGCATAGCTTAACTTGTATGAACAGGAAATAAGGAATGGATAAAACACAAATTATCCTCCAAAATTTCACATTTCTGTACTTTGGTAAGATTTTTCTAGAAAGAAATATCTATCATAAATGGAAATATGCCTAGTTTCCTCCAACTTGTATCAATCCCTGCCATTTCCATGCCATTTTCCTTTTCTCTTACTAACCCCTCTTTCCTTCTGTGTATGTCTTCTTCAGTTCACCAAACTTTACATAGCAGCAATTCGTAAGGTAAGAGCTATGTGGTTTGTAGTATGAAAATAGCTATCCAATAGTACATCTCCTAGCTCTATTTGAAAACCACTGTGTACTGTGCACATGAATACAATGTAGTCTTGAATTCTCCACATTCAGCTTCATTGAATTGTGGTGGGTGGAGGGGAAGGGTTGTGTACTGTGATGTTCCAAAGGTCTTCTTGACGATATCCACCATCTCAGTAACTTCTAATTTTGTTAAGTATTCTAAAATTTATCCTTCAACATCAATATTCTACCCCTAGAGGACAATGCAGACCTATAGTATGATTACCAAATGGAAGACAAAACAAAACATCATGATGCTCCTAAGGACAAATGTCATATGCTGAAGCCCTAATCTCAAACGTGATGGTATTTGGAGATGGGATCCTTGGGGTGTAATTAGTTTTAGTTACATTCATGAAGGTGGGGCCCCTATCATGGGATTAGTGCCCTTATAGAAAGAAGAAACGCCAGAGGTCTTTCTCTTTCCATGCAGATAAACTAAGGAAAGGCCACATGGGAACACACAGGGAGAAGGGAGACATCTTCAAGCCAGGAAGAGGGCCTTCACCAGAACCCAGCCATGTTGGCATTCTGATCTCAGACTTCTAGACTCCAGAATTGTAAGAAAATAAATGTTTGTTATTAAAGACACTCAGTCTCTGCTATTTTGGCATAGCAGCCCAACAAGACTAAGATAATACCCACAGTATCTGTTCAATAATAACCCCTTCCAGGTTCAAATGACAATTAGTTCCCACAAAAAGAAAAATGTAACTGGCAGCCATAAACAGCAGTTGAAAGACAACATTTTGCTTAGTTCAGTAATTTTCCAGTTCTCTTATCAACTTCTCTTTAAGAGTTAATTAAACCATTGGAAACTACTAAGATTAATGCTTAAACAATGAAAACACCAAAAAGAATTGTTTTACTTCTTTAATTTAGGTAACTACCATAAGTAAAACATGTCTTTATTCCATGAAACATATATAGAAAAATACAATACAAATTCCTCCATGTCTCCATCCAAAGAAATACAAAGAAGATAAATGTAAAGAAGGTAAATGCAAAGAAGATAAAATATTTTAAAATATAATTTGTGCTTTTTAATAAAAGTTCCTTTAAAATAAAAGTATAAAAGTATAAGCTATAGAATGTTAAAATAATCTTATTGATTAATAAATTATCTCCTTTTTACAACAATATGGACGACATAGTTAGTTAATAGGGTTAATTAGTTAATCATTAATTAATTAATCAATACTTCAACAGATATTTATTGATCATCTACAATATGTAAAGACTTCTACAAGTAGAAAAAGCCATGATTTTTAAAAGTGTTTCCTTATATCATTATCTTCATCACAAAACGTTCATTAAATACCCTAGCGAGCACTACCATTAAAAATTAACCAAAAATACTTAAAGAAAATATCTGATATTCAGCACAGTAATGTAATACTTGACATAATTATAAGGAATCAAAGAAAGAATGACTTAAGAGTGCCTTTGAGTCGTTAATCAGAACTAATGAATATGTCTTTGTATTTTGTCAAAAACAAAAAAAGATAAAAGAGGATGCTTGGAAAGATCCATGAATTTTAAGCAGTGAAGTAATCATGTATAATCTCAAAATTTCTCAACAAGTTATTACATTGCTTTTCATTTCTTCCATTGTTTCTTTTTTTTTAATTTTCCAATTATTTAACTTCAAAAAACTTTATGGATGTTTTATTATATGCTCAGAAATGTGCTGAAATATGGAATTCAAGGATAAAAACCAACACCAACTCTCATAAATGTTTAATATACTGTGTTTGTGTGGGTGACAGGGAAGGGATATATGCACACAACCAAAACTAACAAAAGGGAAACTATATTCTTTACTATAAATGACATATATTTCATTATATATGAACACAGAATAAACTTTTCCTTTCTTTTGTCTTCCTTTCTTTTCTTTCTTATTTATTTATTTATTTATTTATTTATTTATTGTGAAACAGTGCCTCACTCTGTCATCCAGGCTGGAGTGCAGTGGAACCATCTCACCTCACTGCAACCTCCGCTTCCCACACTCATCTCCCATAATCAAACTATTTAGGGATCAGTGGCAGTTTGGTGAGCTTGGAATCAGAACAAGGAGATTCAGAGGTCTTTAAAATGGACTTCTCTGTTTATGTTATGACCTGGGCTCAAAGAACTCCTGGTCCATTGATTCAGGTGCCTTAAAAGAGATACTGTCAATATTTCTGATATTTCTGCAGGTTCCCCTTTTCTTCCTCAACACTTCTAAAGATGACCAGCCCCCACTGCCTGCTTCTGCAGATTAATATGTGCTTTCTACAGATATGTTAATATGATCAAAGAATAATTGCCCTACATCTATTTTATCTCCTTCTGGGGCTTTACATGAACTCATTAAGTAATGATTTAATGAACTCTCAGCTGGAATTCTATTTCCCTCATTTCCAAATTCTTGGGAGCCATTTTACAATTATACCCAAGTACTTACAAGTGACACTAGATTAAACAATATTACAAATAAAAAAGTGGATTGGCAAAATACTCAAGACTTGCTTTTTGCTTAAAATTAAGTCAGGTTTATTTTTTAAAATAATTTATTCATAGTTGTGGATAGTGACTAAACAATCTACATTTTTATCTGGGGATAGAAGTAACGTGAACGGTCTAAAAACTTTATTGCATTTTCCTCTAAATAAATAGAAAGTATACACAACTATGTACAATTTAGAAATTCCTGATTAAGAAGCCAATTAAGAGTAACTTTTATAGAGAAGAATTCTGGCTTTGTGAAGGCATGACAGATTTAACTAAAGGCCACTCTGTAGCAAATTTAATACCACAATCTCTCAATGGATTTTCTTAATTATAATTATCTCTTCTTTGTCTGTTATAATATTTGGGAATCTTCACATTTAAAAAATATTATTTTCTGATGGTAACTGAAAGAAAACCAATTTGTGATAACAATGAGAAAAATGAGGCTAAATATAAAGACTAATTCTTCTTGAGTATGAGCTTATCTTCTTCAAGAATCTTAAGTGAGATGCTGAAATGTAGACAGAGTCATATTGGCTTTGAGTCACAATTGAAGTATGGATATTTACACTTGTTTTTTTTTTTTTTTTCTTTCTCTATAAAACTCATTTTCCATGCTTTAGTTGCCATTAACTTCTTTTCTGTTACCTTTGATAGTCTTAATTTTCTTATCCATAAAAGAGTGTTAAGAATATCGACCTCAAGGACCATTTTAAGAGTTAAAAGGATAGATCATGTTAAGAATTGAGCCTGGAATAATATTCACTATTATCGCTGTTATTACCAATATCACCACTGCTAATATCACTATTCCTATTTGTTTATTTCATTACTAGTGTAATACCAAAATTATAATAATGTAAAATGTATTCCCCCTGGGTTTGGGCAATGTTATAATCCTCCAAAATTGCCAACTTTGTTAAACAACCTATAAATTTACTTTACAGTCAAAAGAGTTGCATTTTAAAATCAATAATTAAAAATACTTATAAAGTTCCTACTATGTACCAGCTACTTTGCTAGGCACCAAACATTTGTCAGTGAAAAAGTCAGAGAGAATCTACAGTCTTTAAGAAGTTTAACTTCTAGTGGTGGAAACAAACGTGTAACTAGTCATTTATAATAAAGGGGGTGAAGAAGTGCTATACTACAGCAAAAGTCCAGTCTGAACATGTAGAAACAGAGCAGGAACATAGGGTTTGTGTGGGGCAGTGGGTGAGGAAGATGATTCATTAATCCAGGCTAAAGTATGAAGGTAGAGAGTAGATCATCACAAGTAAAATAATTGTATCAAATAGTAAAAAAGCATCTAAGTCAAGAATATAAATATGAAAATAAAGATAGCTCTAGACCCATGTCCAAAAATGGAGGTTAAAAAAACTTCAGATAAGGTAAAACTAAAAACAGTTCAGAATGGCTGAATCACATAATTTAATAGGAGAAATGACTAGAGACATAGCTGTGACCAAATCAAGAAGAGCTTTGAAAACCTTTGTGGGGACTTTTCTTTATCTGAAAGGAAATACGGAGTTATGGAAGAGTTTTAGTGAGGAATAATGATCAGATCTGATTTCAGCATGATTACTACTTTTGTTGTGTGAATAGTGGTGGCCAAAGAGACTGGTTGAGGCCACAGTAGTATTCCAGTGGCATTAAGGGAGGGGAGTGGTGGTAGCAAGAAGTAAGTTCAAGGGAAATCTTTTGGGTAGACACAAGTAAAGCACTTGGTGTTGAAAAAGTGACTATTCATCTCTATAACATCTTCCTGTAGTTCCTGCTTCATAGTGACTATCATAATGGATTTCACTGCATTTTCCCTTTAACCCCTTCTTTCTCATGCATTCTAAAAACAAAAATTCAAAGAAAGAAAAACTTGTCAGAAGAATATATAAAGTTTGATCAGTTACCTAAACGGATCTTACTGGATGTTCTTTCCCTTGTATGCTTGTTTAACCTTTTTGGTACTACCATGTTTTATGAGGCTATGAGAGGAAAACTATCAGAAGATGGACAATCAGAAAGAGAAAAAGAAATGGGCTCCTTTAAAACAAAGACCAAAGGTCCATCTCTTCAGTTATCTATAACAGTGATTCTTAACCTGGCTCTAGAATAAAATTACCCACAGAACTTAAAAAAAAAAAAAAAAAAAAAAAAGGAATTATACCCATGTCCAGTCCGTCTACCCGACTACGTCCCACTCCTGAAATTGTGCAATATGGTTGTTCTTTTTGAATGTCTTATGATACTTCTGACTCAATTTAATACCAACCTAAACACTGAATTCAAATTTCTTTATTGTTTTTTAAATTCTTAGCACAGTGTTTGGGACACTGATTGTAGTCATTCAATATTTATTTAACTCATTAATAGCTACTTACTGATAGGTGTTGAGTATACTATGGGAAAAAGGTGTTTAGTCCATCAGGGTCCTTACATTGCATAGCACTGACTATCAAACTTTAGAGCCACATTTAAAAAATACATTCTATTTTATTGCAGTGTGTATGTGCAAGCACACACATCAAACACACACACACACAGCTGAAAAACATTTTTCACAAAATAACACTTGCCCTAACCATAGCCAACACACTTTGATATTTTCTATTCTATTATTTTCTGGTTATTTTTATAAAATAAAAGGGAAGAAACAATGGTTGTAACCTATTATGTCAATTTCAATACCAAACAAAGAAAGCCATCCAATATTTTTAAAAAGCCTTGTATAGTAGATGTTCCAATTCTACTTCTCAATATTGTCAGTAACACGCTGTCCAGGTGCTTTGACTTCAGTAAAACTACCAAAATTTTAGAGTCTTTAAAAAAGACTCCATTATTGTGAAGATAACAGACTGATTTTGAGTAAGACATAGGGCTTTATCTCAGTACTTAGAAGAAACCAAACTTCTCATGGCTCAAGACACATAAGTCTTTAGAAGTAACAATGATGTACATTCAATGAGATAATTTCCTTAATGAACTCTGGTAGTATTTGTTAGAGAAAACTCTAAAAGTGAGAGACTTTTCACGAGCAATGTCACACACAATAGTTAAAATCAGGAAACATACAAACAGACTTATCTTAATACAATGGGCTTAATGAACTATCTTCATTAAGTCATAGTTAATTAAAAATATTTTTTATTTTACACAATGTAACATAGAATAAGATGGTAGTTATAAATACACAAGATCAATAACTATGGCATTTCCAGCTACAGAAAGAGAAAGCATCTCCTTTTTTTTTCTTTTTTTTTTTTTTTAGAAGGAGCATCACTGTCGCCAGACTAGAGTGCAGTGGCAAGATCTCGGCTCACTGCAACCTCCGCCTCCCAGGTTCAAGCGATTCTCCTGCCTCAGCTTCCCATGTAGCCGGGACTACAAACACACGCCACCACGCCTGGCTAATTTTTGTATTTTTAGTAGAGACAGGGTTTCACCATGTTGGCCAGGATGGTCTCGATCTCTTGACCTCATGATCCGCCCGCCTCGGCCTCCCAAAGTGCTGGGATTACAGGCATGAGCCACCATGCCCGGCCTGGCATCTCCATTTTTAAAAACTACCTGTGTAACCAACATGTATGCACCAGGTACTAAGAGTGTTTTCTTTGCTACTAAGTGCTTTACTAATCTCATGTGTCAAACACTAATGATGATGCACACCTGTAACAGAGACTTTTATTTCTATCCTCTCTCAATATCTGTCATCCCCTTTCCCTATGATTCTTGATATTTGATGGAGATTATGTCCCCCCAGCAAAAGGCAATACTTCCCGGCACCCTCTGCTGTTGCCATGCTTATATGATCAGTTTACAGTCAATGAGATAAAAGAAGAACTGATTTGTGTCACTTCTGGCTCATAAATATAATAGTAAAGGAGCTGCTTCCCTCTTTCCCACTTCTATTAGCATGAATGTGAACATGGTAACTACCCATAGACCAAAGACGGAATTCAGGTTTGAAAATGGCTTACACTGTTACATGAGAAAGAACAACATGTTTATATTGTTTTACCCTCTATTGTTTTCTGAAAGTGCCCAAACCTATATCCTAAACAATATGGAATTCCTATTCTACATTTCCTCCTACAAAATCAGTGAGAAAGGGTAGATAAAATAAGTGAGTAAAGTTTAATTACAATATGGAAGCAAGGTTAACGAATAAAAGTATGTAAAGTTGTATGGCTGTCCAAGTAACCGACAGTTATATGGCAATAAAAAGGTCATAAATTCACAAATCCACACACATGAGTGTCAAATAAACGTTTCCTAGAGAATACGGCTACTTGTCTTCCACAGACTGAAGCTTTTCTTTTTTGACATGATGAAATTTTTTGTGTATGTTTCATACAAAATACTGAAATAGAGCATAACTGCATTCCTCACATCACTACACAAAAATGTCAAAGATTCACTTCTCAGCATGAAAATGCACAGCACATAAATATGAAAGGACTCTCCATTCTAAATGCTGTATTCACATCTCAGTGCAGAATCAAATGGAGACAACTGTAATGTGAATTTTGGAATAATTTGGAATAATTTGCTTCTTATGTAATTAATTTGGATATTTCAATATATTGGTTACTTTATTGGTCCACATTTCTTCAGTACAGAGACAGTACAGAGACTACTTCAGTACAGTAGACAAAGTTCTTACAGATACATGTATTAATAATTGTATTGGTATATACTCAAATAATGGAAAACATATCTTTTTGTATAATGGTGAATTTCAAATAGTTATTTGATAACATTATCAGTATTGCAGACCTAAAGTCTGATGAAATTTTCCACTTATTACTGACCAAGCATTTTTGATCATGTGTTTATTGACAGTAATTGGAACTTATAGACACCTGCTCAATTTCTTTACATTAAATTCTCAATGCAAACGTAATGTTGAAAAGTAAAGCTAAAGTCAAATATAATATGCCTAAAAATAGAACCTAGGGAAAATATCAGATCTTGCCTCCTTCCTACTTTTGATATACACAATAATTATAATATTGTAATTAAGATCATATAGACAGATACTAACGGCAATAGCACCCAAAATTTTCTGAAAGGAAGGAGGTTCAGTTGAGACATTTAGGAGCCAGATGACAGTGCAAATTTATATTGCTTTCCATAATTTTTCACCTAAAAAAAGGGGCTGACAGACATGGTCTCAGATGTGACATTCTGATAAGAAAAGTTTAGTGGACAAAGAAGCATTAATAATGACTGCACTCCAGAAAGGCAATAAAAAAGGACAGCTGCCAAACAAACATTATTCAGTGTGTGATCACTTAAAGTGATGATATTTAGAACTTCACATTCTGGGTGAGAACTGCCAAAGAGACAGACAAAGTAAAATACAAGACGAGGGGTTTATATTAAAAATGAGTAACAGTTTAACACATTGCTCCCAACCTTTTTAGTACCAAGGACCAGTTTCATGGAAGAAAAATTTTCCATGGACCAGGTCGGAGAAGATGGATGGTATCGGGATGAAACTGTTCCACCTCAGATTATCAGGCATTAGTTTTAGATTCTCATAAGGAACACGCAACTTAGATCCTTCGCATGCCCAGTTCACAACAGAGTTTGCACTCCTATGAGAGTCTAATGCCATTGGATTCTAATCTAATCTAATGCTGATCTGACAGGAGGCAGAGCTCAGGCAGTAAGGCTCACTTGCCCACTACTCACCTCCTGCTGTGTGGCCAGGTTCCTAACAGTATAGTACGACTTCATGGCCCTGAGTTTGGGGATCCCTGATTTAACATACTCAGTTTATATGCCATAATTGCCCATAGTACAAATCATATTAGAGAATGAATACAACATGCATGAGGCAAAGACTAAGTCAAGTCAACTCACTTGTTCTCTCTGGTCTCTCAGTAAACACTAAGTGAAAGAAAAATGCTAGAAAACTCATTCCCTATAACAAATTTAGGCAAAATATGAGAAAACAGTATACATTGAGTGCTTCAGGAGTAATACACTGTCTATGGGACTTTCAGAACACTGATGGAACATTTAAAAAATTCAACCAAATAAGAAAAATCTTTAGAAAATTTTGAAAAATGAATAGCAAAAGGGAAACAGCCAACTCTGTCCTTCATTATCACTTTAGTCAATTGTTGTATCATAAAAAGAAAGCTACAGCCTCTAGACAGATTCTGAGTTTCTGGTGACATGACTTGAAAATATTTTCTTCCTAGAGATTCTCACTGGTGATGATGGTGTGCTGAAAGAATGGGAAGATTAAAAAAAAATCTTGCCAAAATCTCTCCATAATTAAGGTGAAACAACACAACTACTTGTAAAATAGAAATTTAGTTACTTGGCCAACCATTTCTATCTGTTATTCCCTGAATAAATATAACTTCCATCATGAAAATGTCTGAAGGCAGTCATTCTTCTGGATAATGCTAGGAAATAAAAAATACACTATAAATAAATATATTTAAGAGTAAACTACTCACCTATTCCAATGAAAGCAGCTTTGTAGCCTTTTTCTTTCAAAGTGCTAAGAGTCATTTCATTCACTGAAAGGCTTTTACCACAAATTATCTATAAGAAATAACATTTTGCATAAGAAAATTTAGCATTTGATTAATTAAAATCTTAATATCTAACATCAAAAATAATAAAAAGTCTGGCAAAAATTCTATGAGACTCCATATAAAACGTGACAACATTTTTGCCTTTTAGTATACAGGTTTACATACACAAAATAGCATATAAATAGAACAGGAATATGTTCTATTAAGGGCTAAATGCAGAAGAAAAGCCAGTGTCATTAAAATCATCAGTAAGCTTCCATAGCTCGCATAATATGTACGAAGCACGATGTGGGGCATTTAAATAATAAGATGAGAAGACACATTTCCAGCATCAATGTACAGTCAAGCAGGGGCAAATATATACACAAATAAATATAATATAAAACAGGCTATGATCACCACATGTGTATGAGAGTTCAGAGGCTGGGGAGATTCATTTTACCTAAGCTTAGAAGGTCAAGAATACAGAGAAGTAGGACTTCAAATAAGGCCTTTAAAAGGAAAATACAGGATTTTGATAGGGGACATTGTCAAGGGAAAAAGAACAAAGTCTGGAAGCAGAGTGTAGTCACCCCTATTAAAAGTCACACTACTTGGTCAGTTCTCAGACAAGACAATTTTCACTTTTGGAACCTACTAACCAAAGAGGTGTCAGGGTCCCTAGGAATAAAGACCCTGAAACATCCCGGCAAGTCAATGCTGTGATTCCCCCAGTCCTTTCCCAAAGGAAACTATGGTCATTTATCCAGGCAACTAAGCCCTGGAAAAAGGGGAATAATCGGACATTTCAAGGACTACCAAGCACTGGTTCTTCAGTAACACTGATACTTGGAGACATAAGAGTGGGTACCTACGGGGCAAGGCAAAAAATGGAGCCTGACTGAAGTCTAGTTCACAGTGGACCCACTGAAACCACAACCCAGTCAGTGATCATTCTCCTAGTCTCTAAGAGCATAATAATTGAAATTGTTACGCTTGTCAATTGAAGTAATCCCTACACTGGGTCTCTGGTCTGTGAAGTAAGAGCTATAAAAGCTATCGTAGTTGGGAAGGTCACATTAAAATATCTGAAATAAATATATCTAAAATATCCAGCCAAGCGATTAAATCAAAGATAATATCCTATCCTGGGTGCAATGGGATGAGGAGAGATGGTAGTGGTCCCTGTCATATCCCCATTTAATCCACCAGCCTGTCCCCTGCCAACACCAGAGAATTTCTGGAGGATGACTACAAACGTCTGCAGGCTTAACTAAAGAGTAGTCCTGATTGCAGTTTCTGTTACAGATGTGGTATTATTGCTAGAGAAGTTTTATAAGGCCACACATACACTGCATGTGGCCATTGATTTGGCAAACGCATACTCCTTCCACTCCAATTACAGAAGGAGATCAGAAATAGTTCAGAGTCACAGAGTATAGATAAGAATATTCATTTACAGTTTTGCCTCAGGGATATGTCAACTCTTTTCAGTAATAATATATGTAATCTGAAGCGATCTGGACATCCCACAGAACGTCACAGTGATTCATTACATTGACGACATCAGGCAGATCAGACAGCATGAACAAGAGATGGTGAGTATGCTGGAAACTGTTAAGATATCTGCACTCCAGAGGGTGAAAGATGAACTCTATGATAAGGGACTGGCCTCTCGAGTGAAGTTTAGAGATCCAGTTATTAAGTATGCACCAGTAAGTCCCCCTAAAAGTAAAAGACAAATAGCTGCATCTCACATTTCCTGCCATATAAAAGGAAGCACAATGCCTGGTAGGTTTCTTTGTGTTCTGAAGGCAAAATGTTCCTAAAAACAAAATCTCTAAGCTGAGTCATAGAAGAAGAGCAATGTATACCCATGAAATGATAATTACAGCTACACTGAATAGTGCACCTAAGTGTACAGCTCTCTTCTAAGTACTGCATATACTGACTCATTTAATCCCCACAGCAGCCCCATGAAGTGTTATCAGTATTTTCATTTTACAGATAATGATACTAAACGACAAGAGAGCTTACATAACCTTTATTGCAGTCACATATGCAGTCTAATTTCAGAGCCAACATGCATAATTGCTGTGTTCTTGTGCCTCTTGAGGTTAGAGGGCAGAGCTGGCACCATCCTCAAGGGCAAAGAACAGCATATTGTATGTGAAGACGTGCTAAAAAGGTTGTGTTTCAGGAGTATAAAGTGCAAAGCAAGCAATGGAGCAAGAAGCTGGAGAGGAGAAGATGACTGGAACTGGATCATAGAGGGTCATATTTTGTCTTCCTAAAATAGTAATTCTGTTTTTATATTGGCAGATATGGTAACTGTCAGAAAGTTTATAATAAGGGGACAACCAAGGTAAGATTAATACCTAATATTTAGAACTCTGGAAGGTATGAAACAACATTAAACTGGAACATGAATTAAATATGTATTATTCAAAGCATTTTATAGTAATTAATAGTATTACTATTAGAAATAGTAGAATTTGATGCCATTAAAATTATCTAATAGTGAGGCTTTAGAACTTTAATGTATTCTAACTTTTAAATAATACATATTTTATTGGAAAAGGAAAAGAATTTTGCTGTTTGTTTTATGAATCAAATGCCCTTCATACCAATATATAATAAAGGTTAGACATAAAAGAAAACACCAGGTCCAGACATGCTAATAGAATATTAGCAAACTGAATAAGAATGCCATTTTCAAAGTTGAGCAATGAGTTAATTGGTGGAGGTGATTCTCAAAATACTTAATCTTAGGTTTACTTTATTCAGTGCCTCTGCAGGAAGATTCAAGAAGACCTCCCAACCTTTTTGAGATGGGTATTTGTGGGAGAAGGCACAATAGTTTAGCTTAATAGTGACTTTTTGTGATTTATCAAAGAGGAATAAAGACATCCCAATCCTTCCACCACAGCAGAGTGAGCATGTCTTTGATTTTGTAACATATAAGAAAGGTGCTCAGACATTTTGTATTTCTACAGTAATTCTGATTCTACTGTAATATATAATAGTGTGAAAATGGGAATGGAAAACAGTTGAGTTTTCCTTTCGTGTATGGAAAGCTGCAAAGACAAGTATCTTGACTCTTGGTATGAATCTACTGTGAAGCAGACCAGCAAGACGACTTTACCATGGACAGACATTGTGGGAAAGATGGAGGATGGTCATCATTGGGCAGCAGCAGATCCCTGGTAGAAATGGGGACGAAGCAATAACAATAACATTCCATGGAGTGACAGGCACCAGACTTCTTTCCTTTCTGTGAATGAGAAACTATTCAAATTTCCCTTTCCTAAAAGTCTGAGGTCCCAAATATTTGCCATGCAAGAAATGATCTATTCTTAAAAAGAATTAGAAGAAAGATTCCTTGACAACAAAGGTAAAGCTCTACTTACATTATGCCTTGGGAAATTGAGATGAAATGTGTGTTAACTAAAACTAGAATTGCAAGACAACTACAGCTATCAGGAACATCACGTTGGCTGATAAGTTATGAAATCTCAATGCCATTTGTTAAATAAATATGATGCTAGAAAAATCACATTATGGGCATCTGTTTGGTGTTTTTGTTTCTTTATTCCTGGTATTTTTACATATGTAATACTTTCCATCTTGATTTTCTTAGATATGAATAACAGTATATATTCTACCTTCCTCTAATAACTTTAGCAACATATTATTAGATATTTCCTACCTAAATTCAGAATACAAATTCAATCTATTTCAAGTTCAGTGTAACAGTCACTACTTTAGTCCAACAGTTCTGAATGTCATGTACCCTGAGCCAAAGTTCCATCTTAGTCTCTTAGGGATTTGATGAAAACTTTCTTTTAATACTATAACATGTATTTATACACATAATAACATTTATTATGCAGGATAAAGGCTTACAACTTTTTTTGTGGAGTATAAATCTTCAGACAAAATAGGTGATGCCTATTATTTTAAAAAATCAAATAAAAACATACATACTCTTCATGGTTTTCTAATAGAAAATTTGGTTAAATAGACCAAATATTTCCAGATGCTCTAAGATAGAAAATAAAATGAAGAACTTTGGAAAGTATTTTGCTTTCTTTAGAATTGAAAATTTAGTGTACATGTTTCCTTGTAGGAGAGAAATAATATGATTTTATATTTATTTTCTAATACTACCTCACAATCACAGATATTCTTGGTACAAATAATCATAGTGAAAAACAAGATGTTATTAGAGGTTATCAAGAAAAAGATAATACCTGTATTAGATATTTCATCTCAAACTATGAAGCAGAAGAAATGTATAGAAATTGTTTTTTTCTTGTATATTTGTTTGAGTTCTTTGTAGATTCTGGGTATTAGCCCTTTGTCAGATGAGTAGATTGCAAAAATTTTCTCCCATTCTGTA
>NW_012118388.1:984301-1036003 GCF_000951035.1 Colobus angolensis palliatus
AAAAAAAAAAGTATAGAAATTACAAATTAAGTTAATCAATTAGAATTATATCAGAATACTTTGGGAAATGACAAATATACATATTTTAAATATGCAAAAATATAATTTCTTCATTCACATTTTATACTTTTAACTTTGAAAAATATTATAAAGACCATGAAACAAAAATACGTATTTCTACTTAAATTCTGAGTTGCATTACAGAAAAAAAGAGTATTTAATCTAAGTGATTTGTAACATTGACACAAATATCACAGGAGATTCTACTGAAGTGCATCTTAGCTTAAAAATAATTTATAGGGGTTTATATTAGAATTTTTATTACAAAATTAAGAAGTTTTCTAAAAATAAACATCAGCTAAGAAGCCATTTCTCCTAAAGGGAATACACAATTTTATTACACTATAAATGATCCTTTGGTGTGAAATCAATTGAGAGTATACTTGGTAAACTAAAAAAATGCAAATACAGCTAATAAAGTGAAAAAAAACTGAATTCTACACAAGAATACAGAAGCAAATGAAAATACTATCCTACATAACTGTTATCTACACAGGAAAAAATATACTACTTTTTGAAGAAAAATAAAAGTAATAAAATAATGAAAACACATGGATGCTGACAAAGATTTTATTGAAACTAATAACTTTGAATGTTTTCATTATTCAATCTATAAAATGAAAATGAAATAAGTATACAACTCAAGATTTTAAAACAAATAACAAATAAGTTCCACTGTGATCTTGGTTATTTCTTCCCTTCTGCTAGCTTTGTGAATATTTTGCTCTTGGTTCTCTAGTTCTTTTAGTTGTTATGCTAGGGTGTCAATTTGAGATCTTTCTAGCTTTCTGAAGTGGCATTTAGCACTGTAAATTTCCCTCTTAACACTGCTTTAGCAGCATCTCAGAGATTCTGGTACATTGTCTCTTTGTTCTCACCGGTTTCAAAGAACTTCTCGAGTTCTGCCTTAATTTCATTGTTTACTCAGGAGTCATTCGAGAGCAAGTTGTTCAATTTCCAATTGTGTGGTTCTGAGTGAGTTTCTTAATCTTGAATTCTAATTTGATTGTGCTGTGGCCTAAGAGACTGTTAGTTATTATTTCAGTTATTTTGCATTTGCTGAGGAGTGTTTTACTTCCAATTACGTGATCGATTTGAGTACATGCCATGTAACTCCGAGAGCGGAACTGAAGGAGATAGAGACATGAAAAACCCTTCAAAAAATACAAAATAAAAAAAAAAAGAATGAATCCGGGAGCTGCTCTCCTGGGGGAAAAAAAAAAAATACACACACACACACACACATATGTGTGTACATATATACCAATAGACTAATGAAGAAAAGAGACAAGAATCAAATAGACACAATAAAAAATGATAAAGGGGATATGACCACTGACCCCATAGAAATACAAATAAGCATCAGAGAATACTATAAACATTTCTATGCAAATAGACTAGAAAGTCTAGAAGAAATGGATAAATTCCTGGACACATACACCCTTCCAAGGCTGAACAAGGAAGAAGTTGAATCCCTGAATAGACCAATAACAAGTTCTGAAATTGAGGCAGTAATAAATAGCCTACCAACCAAAAAAAGCGAAGGGCCAGATGGATTTACAGCTGAATTCTAGCAGAATTACAAATAGAAGCTGGTACCATTTCTTCCTAAACTATTTCAAACAATTGAAAACAAGGGACTTCTCCCGAACTCATTTTATGAGGCCAGCATCACCCTGATACCAAAACCTGGCAGATACAACAAAAAGAGAAAACTTCAGGCCAATATCCCTGATGAACATCGATGCAAAAATCCTCAATAAAATACTGGCAAATGAAATTCAGCAGCATATAAAAAGCTTATCCATCACAATCAAGTTGGCTTCATTCCCTAGGTGCAAGACTGGTTCAACATATGCAAATCAATAAGTGTAATTCATCATATAAAGAGAAATAAAGGAAAAAAACACACATGAATATCTCAATAGATGCAGAAAGTCCTTTCATAAAATTCAACGTCCTTTCCTGTTAAAAAATTCTCAATAAACTAGGTATTGATGAATATACCTCAAAATAATAAAAGCCATTTATGATAAACCCACAGCCAATATCATACCGAATAGGCAAAAGCTGGAAGCATTCCCCTTGAAAACTGGCACAAGACAAGGATGCCCTCTCTCACCACTCCTATTCAACACAGTATTGGAAGTTCTGGTCAGGGCAATCAGGTAAGAGACAGAAATAAAGAGTATTCAAATAGGAAGAGAAGAAGTCAAACTGCCTCTGTTTGCAGATGACATGATCCCATATCTAGAAAGCCCCATTAATCAGCCCAATAGCTTAAGTTGATAAGCAACTTCAGCAAAGTCTCAGGATACAAAGTCAGTGTACAAAAACTGCTAGCATTCCTATATACCAACAATAAGCAGAGAGCCAAATCATGAATGAACTCCCATTCACAACTGCTACAAAGAGGATAAAATACCTAGGAATATAGCTAACAAGGAAAGTGAAAAACTTCTTCAAGGAGAACTACAAACCACTGCTCAAAGAAATCAGAGAGGGCACAAACAAATGGAAAAATATTCCATGCTCATGAATAAGAATAATTAATATGAAAATAGGCATCCTGCCCAAAGCAATTTATAGATTCAATGCTACTCCCATTAAACTACCATTGACATTCTTCACAGAGTTAGAAAAAACTACTTTAAAATTTATATGGAACCAAAAAAGAGCCCACATAGCCAAGACAATCCTAAGCCAAAAGAACAAAGCTGGAGGCATCATGCTATCTGACTTCAAACTATACTATAAGGCTACAGTAACCAAAACAGCATGGTACTGGAACAAAAATAAACACATAGACCAATGTAACAGAAGAGAGATCTCAGAAATAAGACCACACAAACAACCATCTGGTCTCTGACAAACCTGACTAAAACAAGCAATGCGGAAGGGATTCCCTGTTTAATAAATGGTGCTGGGAAAGCTGGCTAGCCATATGCAGAAAATTGAAACTGGACCCCTTCCTTACACCTTATACAAAAATTAAATCAAGATGGATTAAAGACTTACATGTAAAACCCAAAACTATGAAACTCTAGAAGAAAATCTAGGCAATACCATTCAGGATATAGGCACAGGAAAAGATTTCATGATGAAAACGTCAAAAGCACCTGCACGAAAGCAAAAATTAACAGATGAGATTTAATTAAACTAAAGAGCTTCTGCACAGCAAAAGAAACTATCATCAGAGTGAATGAGCAACCTACAGAATGGGAGAAAATGTTTGCAATCTATCCATCTGACAAAGGTCTAACATCAGAATCTACAAGGAACTTAAACGACTTTACAAGAAAAAAACCAACCCCATTAAAAAGTAGACAAAGGAGGTCAAGCACGGCGGCTCATGTCTGTAATCCCAACACGTTGGGAGGCCAAGGCAGGCAGATCACTTGAGATCAGGAGTTCAAAACCAGCCTGGCCAACATGGTAAAATCCCATCTCTAATACAAATACAAAAAATGAGCCATGTGTGGTGGCGGTCACCTGTAATCTCAGCTACTTGGGAGGCTCCAGCAGAAGAACAGCTTGAACCCAGGAGGTGGAGGTTGCAGTGAGCCAAGATAGTGCCATTGCACTCCAGCCTGGGTAACAGAGTGAGACTCCATCTTCCATCTCAAAAACACAAACAAAAAACAAAAACAAACAAACAAACAAAAACTTAAGCAAAGGACGTGAACAGATATAAGAAATAACAGATAAGAGAAATAAGACATTTATGTGGCCAAAAAAAACTTATGAAAAATGCTCAAATTCATTCAATCACTGGAAAAAAATGCAAATCAAACCCACAATGAGATACCATCTCACACCAGTCAATACGGTGATTATTAAAAAGTCAAGAAACAACAGATGCTGGTGAGGCTGTGGAGAAATAGAAATGCTTTTACATTGTTAGTGGAATGTAAATTAGTTCAACCATGTGGAAGACAGTGTGGCGATTCCTCAAAGACCTAGAACCAGAAATACTATTTGACCCAGCAATCTCATTATTGGGTATATGCCCAAAGGAATATAAATCATTCTGTTATAAAGATACATGCATGTGTATGTTCACTGCAACACTATGCATAATAGCAAAGACGCAGAATCAACCCAAATGCCCATCAATAATATAGTAAAGAAAATGTGGTACATGTATACACCAGGTAATACTGTGCAGCCATTAAAAAAATTAGATCATGTCCTTTGCAGGAACCTGGATGGATTTGGAAGCCATTATCCTCAGAAAACTAACACAGAAATGGAAAACCAAACCCTGTATGTTCTCACTTACAAGTGGAAGCTGAACAATGGGAATACATGGACATAGGGAGGGGAACAACACACACTGGGGTCAGTTGAGTGGGGCACGGAGAGGGAGAGCATCAGGATAATTAGCTAATATATGTGAGGCTTAATACCTAGGTGATGGATTGACAGGTGCAGCAAACCACCATGGCACATGGTGCCATGTCTACCTACGTAACAAACCTACACGTCCTGCACATGCATCCCAGATAGTAAAATAAAATAAAATAAAACTAAATTTTAAAAAAGAGAATAACAAATAAGAATAGCAGGGGAAAGCATTATAAAGATATAGTCAGCAATTAATGAATAAGAAAACAAAACTTTGATAACTGCTTATTTTAAAGAAAATATGAACTAGATGAGAAAACACAAAGTAAATTTAGAGATGCAAGAGCAAATATAATCATAGGCACAGATGAGGTATTTTTATAGTATACTGAAATAATAGACTTAAATTTTTGCTAATAAATTCAAAAACCCCAATGAAGCAGAAATTTTTCTAGAAAAAATATATTGGCAAAATTGACAGAATAAAATCAGTGGAAAAAACTTATAGAAGATATGAAGAAAAATGGTCATAGTTCTATTTCATAAGACGGCTTGGAGAAGATGACAACTTCCAAATTTAGTAAAAAAGATGTGTCAGGATAATATTCTTACCAATGAGAAAACAATAAAATGCTTAGAAGTTTAATTTTATAAGGCTAATATAACTCTATCATGAAAAATTCACAAAATAACAAATAAAAATAAAGCAAAACAAAACAAAAATAGTCTTTGTACATTCAAAACTTGTAATGGTAACAATAATATTTGACTGTTCCCTGCTATATTTCCAGTTTTAATATCTACTACATAAATAAATGAATGCAAAAGAAAAAATTTTAAAAATGCTAACAAATTAAATCTGAATTACATGTACAGAAATAAACATGATGCCAAAATTGATATATTCTAGAAATTCAATGATTAGTATAATTCAACATATAAACTGAACATAAGTATTTATAGAGGGGAATTAAAAAATTTAACACACTTTTTATTAACTTTTTTAATTAATAAAATTTATTAATGTAAGACTAGAAAAATATTTATTCAATATGATTAAAAATCCTATTTCAGAGAGAGGAAAAAGTATTCCATGTATTATACCTCTTTTGTTAACATGCTAGTTATTGAAATCGTGGAAGAAAAAAATACATACAAATAACAAATAAAATTATCTTCATTTTCTTGTAACATGATATTTGACTTGAAAAAATTAGTCTTAGAACTAACAAGGACTGATAGGCTAATAAGCATAAGACAAATTGAAATTAAAATATTCAATAGGAAATGCAGCTAAAAAAGATAGTTGGGAGTGAAGATACTGTAATGAAACTGAACTGGGTTCTGAATATAATCAGTTTATGTTATTAATAATATGCTTATTAAACTACGAAGCATACAGGACTGGATTTCAAAAGAAAGATGGATCTACATGGTTCTAGTCCTGGCATACTACTTGGCAAAAATAAGTTCTGAACAATTATTTGTTGAGTAAAAGATAAAACCTATTTGGGAAGTAAAAGAAAAAGTAGAAGAATAAACAAGATAATGCTAGGCCCATGAAAGTCAAAATACATACATACATATATAAGAGAAATTATATATCACATGCTACATGAAAGTCAAACAGTATGAACCCGCAAAAATAGTTCACTTCATTGCCAGGAAATTATTGTTGACTTTAAAATACATAATACTAGTTGAGAGGGACAAACAGAAGGCAAAGTATAAAAAGAACCTCAGTGATGACTTTTCAAAAGGATGTAACAAGCATAGACCACTTTTTCAAAATGTACCCTCTTATGGCTAAAGTTCGTAAGTCATAAAAGCTGCAAGAGTATCTCATCAATGGATACAAATCCTCAAAGTGAAAAAGAATCTCACTGCTATCTTTCCTCAGAATTGTATATACAGTTTATTGTTTACAAAGCAAATTTGAAAACACCATTTCCTTCACATCTTAAAACAGCTTGAGAGATGGACAAGACAGTACTATTAGCTTTCTAATCTAGGTTCCATTTTTTTCCTCAATAATGTAACAGATTCAGAGTTTAAAATTCAAGTGTACAAAATGTTGAAAAAATTTTCCCACACGTTCTCAAAGGTGATCTGTGCTATCAGATTCTTATAACTTTCCAGAGATATTCTTTGCATATATAAACAAATATTTCTCTATTTTGTAGAAATATTAGTAGCATACTTTTTTATTTGAGCAAATTTTGACCAACGTTCAAGATATTAATAGACTTTGTCAAAGATATCTGACAAGAAAATAAAAAGTGGCATGACTATAGCTAGGATACTTCTTGGCACTCAGTATATTGCCTACTACTGCGCCTTGATAAGTTTTCAAAGAGTAATGGGTATGGTCTAATTTATGCAATATATCTGGTCCTATGAAAATTGAATGCAATTTTGCAATTTTATATAAGATAAATGTAGAAACAAAGCCTAATTTCTTTTTTTATTTTTTATTAATACATAATAATTGTAAATATTTATGGGGTATGTGTGATATTTTGATACATGCATACAACGTGTAATGATCAAATGAGGATAATTAGGATGAGGATAATTAGGATATTCATCACCTCAAACATTCCCCATGTCTTTGTGTTGGGAACATTCATCTTCAATTCAGTCATAAATACCAACTCTAATAGTTGGATATTTCAATCACCATTTCCTTATTTAATGAGATTTAGAGAAAAACTTGTATTCAAAATGAAAGACATTTAAAACTTTTCAGAATATACTTCCGTAAAATAATCACCCCTCAATTATCTTGAACACTGTAATTTTGAACATTAAGATTTTATAAAGTTGCCCAAATCTACACTGTGTGTTTTTATTCCCAGACATCTTGTTTAGTCATTATGTGTGAACGTTTCATCACCTGACCACTGTCAAATAAAATGTAATTATAAATATAAACCACAAAATATTGTTTTGAGTGTTTTCTCTTTCATTGATTCATTTTAAGTTTTACTGGTAAATGCAAAAGGTATGAGTAGTTTGTTAATCACTTTTCAAAATATCTTCTGCATATACTTACATCATGTATTACGTAAATCACAGTACATTACTAATCTATTTTGTTATATCTATTATGAAAAATTAACATTTTTGAAACAAAAATAGCAGTATGTTCAAGTGGAGAGCTAGAGTATAATGCTGTTAACAGAAAAGAAGAGAAATATTTAAAGCTATATGCTGAAAATAACAATGTGTCAAATTTTCAACCATCCCGAAAAGAACAACACAATATTTGTTTCACAAAATAATAAAAAATACGAAGCTGTTGCTTTCTATCCTACTGATTTACTCCTTGTGTTGAGAAAGGATTATCACATTCATACTACTGACATGATGAATATAATAAATAAAACAAATCTCCATAAGAAATTATGTTCCAAATTGTGAAATACTAATGTTTCAGAGTGCACACAACTTGCATGAAAAAATGTGATTAAAGAAACCAAATCCTTCTATTAGCTGCACTGAACCCCTAAAGCAATTTAGGAATTTGTTTCTTACAGACAATTAATCACATGCAGGCATGCCAGATGAGAACTATTGATTGCCCTTTTCCAGGCTAGTGGCATTCAGACAGTAGACAGACAAATGCCCTAAGCAAGGGGAAGCATCTTTCTGCTTCTGCCTGGTGTAGCTTTTAATTGTTCTTTCCTAAAATGCATGACATTTGCTGTTAATCTTTGCATAGAGCTTACTCCTCTCTTTTTGAGCAGTACACAGATAGGTGTTTTTCTCATTTACCTTTACACCAAGGTCCTTCATTAGCTCAATCTCAAAATTCACTACATCATATGGCAGCCGGAACTGAGGAATTTCGGAAGTACTGAAAAAAAAAAAAAAGGAAAAGAAAAACAGGCATCAGTAGAAAAATGACCAATCTTAAAAAAATGTAACATGTCTTCATGGATTAGTAGTAAATAAATATCTCTTCTAAGGATATTTATATATCACATAAGATATGCATGAGGACATCTACATTTTTCTTGACATAAAAATATTACATGGAGTGAAGATACAGTCAAAACTGATATAAAAATAACTAAGTTACAGCAATAGAAAATGATAAATATAAAACTGGCCGAAAGAAATTTCAATACTTTTAAGTTCAATAAAGTGTTTGGTTGATTTATTTAATAATAATTCTAAAAATCTATTAATAAAGCTAGTTGGAGATATAGATTTTGATATACGTGTACACATATATACTAATATTCATACACATATTCTATAAATATACTTCTAGCTTGTTGAAATGCAAATGTGTAACTATATTACCATACTGTTTAGAATATTACAAAATCAGTTCCATGTGATCTACAGAATATTTTTACAATAAATTAGTCTTCTGTGAAAGCAAAGAGTATCCCAAAAGGTTCAGTCATGAAAAAACAATCCTATTGTATATTAATGCCTATTGCCTGCATTTAAAAAAAATCATGAGGTCTATAGCACTATTATTCTAGTAGTATAATACAGTATTAAAAGTAAGCTCAAAACACTTTCCAATGTTTTGTTAACAATCATAAAGCTATGTATGTGCATGAATACACAGCAATCCATTCATTCATTCGCTGATTCATTCATTCACCTACTCATTAAAAGTGAATAGTGCCAGGCACAGTGTTTACAAAGTGCCAGGTAAGTGTAAGCTGTAATGATTTGATGGTGAATTATACCAAATTCTCACTGTTAATAAGTTATTTTTTCTGATCAGGGAAGGAAACATAAAAGATAATTACACTTAGAATGTGGTATGCACAATGAGAGAAGTATAGCCATTATATCTTTAATGTGTGTGTGTGTGTGTGTCTATATATATAATAGCAATTACATTTTAAATATTACAAAGATTAATTCATTAAATAAATAAATAATTGTTGAAGATGAATCTTCTGGATAATCATTTGAAAAGTCTTCCAAAGTACAGCCTTTTCATTCTTTGATGACTTAAGAACTTGATTATTCAATTAATTTTTACATATCAATCAGCAAGACATCATGCTCAATGCTATAGAAAATGCAAGATATCAAACACATAAAGTCAAAGCTGTACACTAAAGGAGCTTCCCTCTAGTTAGAAATATAAGATCATGTTTAAGAATGAATTCAAGCATAAGGAAAAGATAAAAATCTCTCTTTTTTTTTTTTTTTTTTTTTTTTGAGACAGAGTCTCGCTCTGCCGCCCAGGCTGGAGTGCAGTGGCCGGATCTCAGCTCACTGCAAGCTCCGCCTCCTGGGTTTACGCCATTCTCCTGCCTCAGCCTCCCAAGTAGCTGGGACTACAGGCGCCCGCCACCTCGCCCGGCTAGTTTTTTGTATTTTTTAGTAGAGACGGGGTTTCACCATGTTAGCCAGGATGGTCTCGATCTCCCGACCTCGTGAACCGCCCATCTCGGCCTCCCAAAGTGCTGGGATTACAGGCTTGAGCCACCGCGCCCGGCCAATAAAAATCTCTTAAGACGACTTGTGAACTCCAGTCACATTACCTCAAGGTAACATGAATATGCCAGAATGCTCTGGGCACCAAGAAGGTTTTCCCTTCAAAGTCTAAGTAGAAAGGTTCTTAACAATTATGGACTGTATGTGGGCACAAACAGATACCCAGACTTGATAGACATGCAATTCCTTAAATATGGACTAAAATCGGGCACTGATGCAGATCCTCAAAAGGTTGAACAGGAAAGCAAAAGCAATGGACTATGAACAAAGAATTACAGCCAAATAAACCAACTATAACAAGATAAGAATCTTAAATACATCCAGATATATCGTGAAGCTGAGAACCTTCCAATGAGTCAGGTCAACTCTTGGATTTTTATGGGATATAAGTGGAAGCACAAGGAATAAAAGGAAAAAAAAATGGTGTGAGTGCAAGCCAGCGGTTCTGACTTAAGAAAAAACTCTGAAAGAGCATGTTAGAGAAAACAGGGACAACTTTTCTGATGGCCAGAGAAAAAGAAAGGAAGGAACACCTAACCTAGCAGTAAGAAACCTGAGAAAGGAGGAAGGAGCAGGCACCACCCATGGCAGTATAACTTTGAACACAGATATAGGCACCAGAGAAAATGGAAACCAGGCTGCTGGGGTTCAGCAGCTCTGCTGAAAAACCCCACGCTGCTCTGAAACCATTGTCACCAACACTTAGCACAGTGTTAAATGAATAAGTGTGAGAGAATCCATTTCCCAGCATCTCCTAAAGTAAATCAGATAAATGTGAAACACTGAGAAATGTTAGATTTGGTTACACTTAGGTAGGTAGGGGTGGGTGGAAATTACTGATTGTGAAAAATGTGATGTATTTATATTCATTAATGGATGAAGTCAGCAAATAGATGAAACACATAAGCACATACATCAGCAGAACAAAATGACAAATGTAAAACACCAAATCTGAACAAGTGTTTCAAAGGAGGGAAGGCTTATTGTGGGATGATGTAAGTGGGTAGGAGAAATGTCTTAGGAATTTAAAATATGAGTGTGTGATGGCTTCCACATTTTTCTTCTTAAATTCCAGACTTTTATGTTCACTTGGGTGTCTAATAGGTATCTCATATTTATCATGACTAAGCTTTGGTTCTTGCATCCCAGCACTGGTCCTCAGATAACCCCATTTTATGAGTTGTTCAGGCCCCAAACTCCATTATCACACACTATTCCCTTTCCAGCACCACACCAAGCCCAGATGCAGGCAGTAAGAGAATGTGTTCTTCTTAGACAATTTAAAAACCATTATAAAACTTACTAAAATGGGCCTGTTTTATATTATTTTCATCAGCTAGTAATTCTAAATAATATCACTAATATCCTAAACAATGTCTCTGCCAAAAAAAAAATTCTCTGGTGGATCTAAATTCTAAATAATAGCCATAGTTGCTTTTGAGTTTTAGTAATATATATGTAAGCTTTCAATGATCCCGTTTTTATTACCAACTCTTTAATAAACATTGTGTTCTACAGGAAAGTTAACTTGCAGAACTACAGTTAAATAGAGGCCAACAGCACCTGCTGATTCAGCTACAGGCATTCCTCATTCCAACTCCCCGCAGGCGACATATGCCTCCACTCTGTGATACTACAGATTCCAATATGTGAAAAGTTGATTTGGAATAGATAAAAATGATAGGATATGAAACAATATGAATTACTTCAATTCTATCATTTTGTATGATCACATGGAATTTTTGTGTTTAAAATTGAAAATAGCTATATCCTTAATATTAAAATAATTTGTTTTAATCATTCATTTTTTGTTTTACAGGAAAAAATTAAAAATAATTATTATTGGTTATTGTATGATTCTTATTGAATTTTATTGTATAGACCAAAGGATAGCACGGTAAAAAAATCTATTCTGAGTATCTAGTATACTAGGTATACCACTAATCCATCATTTTTAAAAAACCTTCCTCCTTTATCATCACCTAATATATGCTATATTTGGTTTATTGTTCATTTATTGTCTGTCTCCCCATGACTAAAATATAGGCCCCATGAGAAGGCACTTTGCCTTGTTTACTTTTATGCTCTAAATAGAGCCAGAAATAATGACCAGCACATAGTCAAGTGATCGATATATATATCATGAAGGAAGGAATCGAGGGAAGGAGAAAGGGGAAAATACAGGTAGGTATCAGATCTTGGAAGGGTTTTTATGCCAGGCCAGATCCTTTATCTCTGAGGTTAGGAGGAATTGTTGAAAGATTTCAAGTGGAAGAGTAATAAAATCAGATTTGGAAACTAAAAGAAGAATGAATCTGAAAAGACAAATCAGGAAGGAGGTTACTGCAGTGGTAGAGGAAGTGAGAGGTGGCCCAGAGCAGTGGTTCACGCCTGTAATCCCAGCATTTTGGGAGGCCAAGACGGACAGATCGCTGAGGTAAGGAGTTCAAGACCAACCTGGCCAACATGGTGAAACCCCATCTTTATTAAAAATACAAAAATCAGCCAGGTGTGGTAGTGCATGCCTATAGTCCCAGTTATTTGGGAGGTGGAGTCAGGAGAATCACTTGAACCCGGGAGGTGGAAGTTGCAGTGAGCCTAGATCTCACCACTGCACTCCAGCCAGGGTGAAAGTGCAAGATTCAAAAAAAAAAGGAAACTGAGAGGTAAAGGATATCAGAGGACATTTTTTTTACAGTGTTTGTAAAATGGAATTGCCAGTATATTAAAGAGTAGCCCAGATAATCCCCATTTTGGTGATGCCATACCCCGAGATGGCAAACTCAGGAAGAGAAGCAACACTGATCATTGATACGAAGTTTACAAAGAGATGTCTAGGATTTGAATGTATAAATCTGTTGCTCAGAATGGAGAAAGAGGTCAGAGTAGATACGGATTTTTAAGAAATTTGCATGTAGGTGGTAATTGAAACCATGAGAGTAAATGAGATGACTCTGAAGACTGCATGGTGAGAAAGGAAATAAAAGGACAGAAGACAGAATTTAATAGGAATGATTATTTTCCAAGTTTGTTGTGCTTAGGAAAACAAACTTTTCTTCTATCTCTGATCCTGTAACAATCTAAGGTTCTGAAAAAAATTTTTCTTGTAATCATAAATCCTTTAGTATAGTCAGTGGAATGTCAAGACAACATGAAAAAAATCTTTCTTCTATTTTCATGTTTCTTTCATGTAATGAAATGTATCTATAACAACTTTCCACTCTTTCTAAAGCACAACTCTCATACTCTGACAGAAGTATGCTTCAGTTCATTACCATATAGATAATAGACTTTAAATTTGTATTACATCACACATTCTTAAAATATTTCCTATTGCTATAACTATTTCACCTAGACTCTATTTCTCTTTACTGTCAATCAACAAGAAAAACAATAGGCCTAATAAAAACAATATAAAATTTGAAATAGGTAAAGCAAAGAGCAGCACTGGCCTCACTATCCTTCCTAACAATAACGTCAAAATTCTTATATATTAATTTATAAGCAAAAAATCAGAAAGTATATATGTGCACACATTCTTGAAAATCTCTTAACACTATTTTGTTTATCTTTTTTATAATATCAAACCCTTTTAACCCTGTTAAACTCGTGCCCTGATAAAAGCAGCCACTGTTAGAAGAAAGCAAAACTACTGATTATTTTATAAATTTGTTGCAACATTAAAAATAATTGATGTGTTCCATGCAATAGAGATTAATCCTAGATATTTTTCACTGACTCTAGTGATTTCTTAAAAAGTTGTTGTGATACTAATTCACCAGGGATAAAATAATCTGTTTGGATGCAAAGCAGAAGGAAAGATGAAACTTGACATTACTTCCTTAAGCAACTGATTTCAAATACAAAGCTAATTTAACCTTTTTTAGCCACTTTGAAGACACAAGAGAATGAGAGGCAATCATAAGTAGAAAATAAATTAACAAGAAAGTTTTGTGATTGTAATTCTGGCTAAATTCCAGCGTCAGTTTTTGTAATCCTGTAACAGTGACACAGAATGCCTTTACCATGGGACAGTACAAATGAGATTGATTAAATATTTCATATTGTCTCTACACACTGAAAAGATTCAAAGCCAAAAGAAAGAATTTAACAACTTTAAAAGAAAAACCACCATGTTTGGTCATGAATCCAAAGAAGTCTGTCTCACTAAAACATGTTCAGCAAATAAATTTAAAAAACCAAGTTTAGTACTAATTTATATTAATTACAAATGTCTATCCTGCATTTGAGTTAAAACAGAGATAGGCTAACAACAGTAATCTTCTACCAAAATTGGCAATACAGAGTAATTGATAAACAGGGTGGGTTCCATTTTAGCCCATTTGTGAAAATGCAATCAAGTGGCAAAGAGATTATTCCTAGCTTACCAGGGTGCACAATTAAGTTCATACTTTAAAAATTAACTCAGATATTCACTGATATGTATAACTGAAAAAAACATACAATGCTTATACATATATTGTTAACAGATTATGTCTTTTTCTAATTAATAAAGCTGTGGTAAATGCCATTAAAATGATAGTCTAAATCTTTCCAGCGAAACAACATATAGGACATTTTACTTTCCAGAAAAATACATTCATAAAATACATGTAATCTCTTGAAATTCATAGTAGTGGAACAACAATACAGAAGAATAATTATTTCTTAACAATCAGGTTGTTTATGTTTCATATCCACACTAAAGGGTCTTCCTAGTATGTGATATTTTTGCTTGATGATTCAGTCAAATAAGATTATATTAATGATAGCTTATACATCAATATTTATGTCAGTAAACATATCAACATATTTCTATCAATGATACAAATAATTGATAATTTTGTATTATCTTGGACTTAGCATATAGTTGTTTGAGTAATATTGAAATTTATACATTTATTAACATATATTCAGAGGTGCCAAAAAACAAGAAACTTCACAAATTCTAGTAACAACTTGATTAAATTTATCCTCTGTGATTATTGGGTATGATTAATTTATTGGCTACACATAGGGCAGTAGCCATAACAAATTTAAATGTTAAGCATAGAAACAGATATTCCAAATGGCTGCATTTTATAATCCATGATTTTTTAATAGTATATGCAGGGAAAATAAAAATCAATTGAGTAATATTATTCAGTTACCATCCAAATTCTTTACTTTGTATCAAATGTTTTAAGCAATATCTACTCCCTAATCATAATAAATTTTATTTCTTTATGATAATGAAATATATGTCTAGTATAGAGTTCTGTTTATTTTCAATATATATTCCCATTCCCATGTATAAATCTTCATGGGAATGATATGATTATATGATTTTAAAAATGTTATATTTAAATACATTTCTAGTAGAGGCTGACAAAATTTTAATCAAAAGTAAGACTTAAGAAATTTTAAACTGAAAATATGTAAGACAACATATCTAATTAGACAACATAATGAATAGTCCAATATTCCATGGAGCTAGGTTTTCCCCATCACTAATATCCATGATTTCCAGGTATATCTCCATTAAAAGAAATATTCACAGGGCTAAAACCATCTTTCATATGGTTGGTTCTTATAATCAAAAAATAATTTGCAGAGATTTCTCTTAAATTCACAGAACTAGAGAGAAAATTTCTTAAATAAATATTGCTTCAAGCCAACTGCAAATTTTAAAGTGAATAATGTAATGAAAATGTGAACATTTGGAAAAAGAACATTTAAAATACCATCTGTGTGCCTGAAGTTTCTATATGATCATGAACCAACAATATTCATAATTGTTTTGCTCCCTCATTTCTGACACTATAAACACGAAATAAATGTAGGCATTACCTTAAACCACCAACATATTCTTGTTTCTCAAATATAGTGATGTCAGAGTACCCCAATCGAGCCAAAAAGGAAGCACAACTTATACTTGCAGGCCCAGCACCAAAAAGAGCAATCTTTGCAGAATAGGCTTCAGACATTTTTTCTGGGGGAGGCAGGGACGGATTTCTGATCTGTGGGATACTCATTGCCTTGAATACCTACGGAGAAATCAATTGCCATCGTTAAAATTTTGAAACTAGCTTACATCCTCAAACATATTTTTCATGTTTCAAATTAATTATTGTTTTAAATAGCAATGAGCAATACATTTTCAGTATTAATATGGTATACTTACAACTTTTATTGTGTCAAGTAGATGAGGATTTATGGCTAACTCTCAATCTTGCCTTTCTAGAGTCATGCCTCCTCTAGGAAACACTTCTGGGGCACATTCCCTACTCCCACCTAGAGGGTAAGTTAAGTGCATCTCCTCTAAGATCCTACAGCATAATCCATATGTCTCTACCATAACCACTTACCAACCTATCTGTGGCATGTATTATGTTTCCACGTCAGTCAGTAGAATGTTAGTTCCTTGAATCAGAAAACATGTCACATCACACGTAAACACATAACCCTTGCATTACAGGAGCTAGCATTACTATGGCACACAGTAGACATTTAACAAATAATTTCTTGAATTCTGCTTTTGATGATGATAGATTAACTTTGGGAGAATAATGATTTAAAAAAAATAGTTGAAGCATTCAATAACTACTGATGCAGGCATCTTGGAAGGGCTAACATCTCAGAGAGAAAGTAAGAACGAAGTTAGGTGACCAGAAGTCACTTTTCTCCTGAGGGATTTGCCACTTCTTATCAAAGGGAGGAAGGCTAAGAATCTTGAAGAGAACCACAGCTCAGAAAAGAGATGTTGGCAGTCTTTTGAAACCAGAGAGACACAGAGTTTTGGAAGTGTAGGAGGCCATTAACCTGGAGCAAAATAAAGTGCAGAAAAGTGAACTTAATTCTTAAAGTGCATATGACAAAAACCTAAGGAAATAAAGAGAAAACCAGATGGTCCAGGAAAAACAAAAACTGGAGTGACTAAATAAGAAAGAGCCCTAGTAAATACCCTAGTGTACAGCTGAAGCTTCTGGAGTGCTACACTGTATAAGTAGGGCAAATGAGGGGTAAAGAGCCAACCTAGCCTTGTCAACTTGGCCCTGGATTTAAATCACAGTGATCAGTCCTCACTCTTATCTATCTATCAAATGATAGAATACACTTTCTGTGAATAATAAGTTGACCACAGTTCCTACAAACTTTTTATAAGATGTTTGGGTTTTTATTTTAAGAAGTCCAAGCCTGCAAGAAAAATAAACCTAAAAAAATTGAAAGAGATACATACATAATCTAGTAAGTGTGGTTATCAAATGTAAATTTTAGAATAACTATGATTAATATGTTCAAAAATATATAAGAAGAATGTAAACTTCAATACAAAACTGGAATTTGTTAAAAATAGAAAAATAAAATTTACAAAGTACCTTTAGTAAAATATATTTAGCAAAAATCATAACTAGCTAATGCGGAAGGAAGGAGTGGGATTTTAAAAATATATTATCAAAATGTATTAATTAAAATTATTAATTAATACATAAATAGGTGGTAGAGGGTAGGAAACAAAAAAATGGTAAGATGGTAAATATAAACATAAACATGAGAAATTATATTAAATGTAAATGGACTAAAATTCCAATTGAAAGACAAAAGTTATGGAAGATAAACACCTTAAATATAAGAGCACAGATAGATAAGTGTAAAGTTAAAGACTAGACAAAGTTATACAATGCAAACACTAACCAAAAGAAAGCTGGTACATATATAACAATATTAGAAATATTAGTCTTTAAGGCAAGATGCACTACTAAATTTGAAGAACATTTCATAGCAAGGAAACGGTCAATCTTTCAACAAGATTTTATAATTCTAAATCCACAGGCTCTAAATTACAATTTTAAATATATAAAGGGAAATTGATAGAACTAAATGTAGAAGAAATAAATCACAATGGTCTCATTATTCTACTCTCATCAAAACTTGACTACCAATAGAAGTGGCCAATGAATAAATCCATATTATAGGTAAGTTATTTATGCTATCTAATGGATTGGCTCACAGAGTTGTTTGCATTTAATAGGTCAAAGCAGTAACTTTCTCTCCTGGAAACCCAGAGAAAGATTGATAGATATAAATATAAGTTTTCTTAAGAGTGAGGAATAAAGGTGACAGGACTTTACATTTTCTTAGCCTCATCCCACATATACCACCAACTACTGTAAATAAAGTCAAAACACAAAGGCCCATCCAAATGATCTTATTTAAAAAAAAAATTAAAGAGGGTATTATCTACAAGTATTATAGGGTCAATTTCTCAGCATGAGATGAATGGCGCTGATAAATGGTCTTATAATATTTTGTCATTTTCATTCTAATAATTTGTCACATTTTACTGGTTTACTTATCTGTTTCCTCTCTTAGACCATAAATCATTTAAGGGAAGACAATATCTTTGAATTCATCTTTTAGTATCCAGTGTTTTTATACATAAGGGGGAATATATGCTAATTAATGAGCTTAAATGGATAATACAACAATTTATTCTCAGCTACAATTTGCATTATTTACAAATTATTAATATGTGTTCCTTCTCTTCCCTGTGCTATCCAAACAGCACAGATTTTCTTACATATTATTTTTGAATCAACACATATTGTTATCTTTTATTCCTTTCTAAGCAACATGAACAGGGAACTAAATTCCAGTTCTAAATTAATAAATAATTTTATAGGATTGTTAATTAAAATGTAGTTAAAATATATTTTACATTTCCCCAAAGAAAGGTTTCACATACTTTTCATAAATATTTATTTCATTAGATCATTAATTAAAATGTAGTTAAAATATATTTTTTCTATTTCCCCAAAGAAAGATTTCACATACTTTTCATAAGTATTTAAAACATACATTTAACGTGATCAAGGATCTCTGATCAGGGAACAGAGACACAGCTAATTTCATTTAGGGATTAAATAAATACTAATTTCTTTCATATTTAGTTGAATAATTTTAGCTTTGTGAACTAATAATTAAATATTTAACTTTCCCATGTTAAAATCCGCTAACATTTACAAATAACATTGCATTTTAACAAATCTTAAATGAAGACGTTCATGATTTAAGTATAATTTATAGATGACATCTTTTACAATGGAAGCAGATTTAATATGACTACTAATTGTTTTAGGCTACAGCATTCATTATAATGTGAAGTTATAGTGTGATAACCAAATGGAATAGAATTTGTGCTCAGCATTCACTCAGAAGCAAGAAATAGGTAAGTTCTGAAACACCTAACATATCTGACACAAATTCTAGCTAATGGCATGCAAATAATAAAGTAGAAATTACCAAATAATACACAATATGTATGTATCTTCACCTAAAATATTTTAATTTTTTGAATAAAACTTTTAAGCCTTCTTTTAAAAAAATTATCAAATGCAAACACTGAATTATTTTAAAAAATGTTTACTGAATCCCTACTAAGTACCCAACACAGAGTTAAAGACTCTTAAAGTGTTTGAAGAAATGAAAGCAAGCACACTCTTCAGCACACATAGTATCATGAGCACATACTAAAATGTAAATTGTTAGCCCCTGATTTGCTCAACCCCAGGCACTGCAGCTTAAGAGTTGTTCAATACATGCTCATTACATTGCTTGGCTCAATAAACTAATCTATCAATTGGTATCCTTTTCCTGCTCTGTTCTGGGATTTTTTCTTTACAACCTTTTATTGCACTGGGTTTTCCCCCTAAGTTTTACAGGAATTTGGATTAACCTTGATGCAATTTTTAAGGTAGTAAACAATTGAATCACACTTTTGTGTATTTCAGCACAACAGGTGGTATATTTTTAAAAGTATGGCATTGAAACTAGACTCTTGGGGTTGAGTCTTGACTTCCATCATTCTCATGATGCATGGAATTGAACAAGTCCTTTAACATTTCTACACCTCAGTCTCCTTAATAAGGTGGGATTAATAAAATATATTTCATAGAGAGGCTTTGAGGATTTAATGAGCTAATTATATCTTGAAAGTGCTTTAGGAAACTGCCTGTCCATACAGCAAATGTTATTCTCATTTCACCTAGTGTTCAAATTCCATGAGACAGAACATATCTAAACTCATAGTGTCCAAGATGGAATCCACTAGCCACATATGACTTAGTTCAAATTAAAATTAAAATTAAATAAAATTAAAAATGCAAAGACCTCAGTAGCACTAATCTTATTTCAAGTGCTCAATAACTACATGTGGCTAGTGGATAATACATTGAACACATCCATTACTGCAAAAATTAAAATTTCAAACATATGATGCAATAGATACAAATAATCTCATGAGCATAATTAACGGGAAATAAATAATTTAGAGGCAGCGAGTTTGTAGTCTTTGTTATAGTTATTTTAATATGATTTTTATGACTACTGTTTATATACTTTAATTTTTCATAATTACTGTGTTTCACAACCCATTTACAAAATTCCTAAAAATTTAATCAGCACTAGAGCTGGTCCAAGCTGGCTTCAGCACACTATTGCACCTAGGCAATACGTCAGCACTCATTCAATGTTTTTTTAGCCACTAATATTCTTCTATCATCAACCCTAAATTCTGAAATATATGTTACATTTTCCAACTTAATACAGACCTGAAGGCATAAGTGGCCCTGTATCCCTTTAAAATATCAGCAACTAACTCTTTTTAAACTGAAATACAAATAATGGATTACTTCATGTATACACAATATACTTCCATGAATGTAGTCTAATTCTGACAAAATGAGGGCAAATGGACAAAAAGGCAAATAAATCGCTCCAAAAAGATTTTGTGGGTGAATGGGGGGTAGTGATTTGTATTTAACTATATTATGAAACTATGAAAATTGAAATCAATTATAAATCTAGAGTTGGCATTTTATGAAAAATAAAAATTAAAGTAACTAATAATGTAACACTTTAAACTGCCAATGAATAGACTGTGTAAGTTAAAAAAAAAAAACAGAGAATTAGCTTAATTTTCTTAAAATTAAAAATAAAAGTTTGGAAAAGTTAGTTAATTAAAACAACTTATACGATTCAAAATGTCCTTAAATATGAAGAATATTTTTCAAAAATAATATTTTTCATTCCGTTTATTAAACTACTTCAGTCTTCAGAGAAGTGCAACATAAAATTACAAATAAATTATGCATAAAAGATACATTAGGTCCAGTTATTTACGGTATCAAATTCCTAAGAGATATATCTTAGAATATAGTTCCCTGTTGTTTCATAATGTAATACAAATACTCTAAAATAATTTGGCTCTTTTGGTGAGAAAGATGCCTCTCTTTTTCTTTTAAGCAAATGTCAGTTGTCCATCAATTGACTAATATTCTACGATTTAATTTTTAAGTTGAAGGGTCAACTGCCGAAACAATGTAATAAATGAAATAAACTTTTAATATTAGAAGAGAGTAACTGAAGTATTTAAAGATGAATGAGAAGTATACCTAATATGTATTTCCCCACAATAATAAGAAGGCCAATATTTTTTGAAATATATCCTATGTTCCAGGCTTTATGTTCATTTAGTCTTCAACCCTCCTTTTATGGAGGTACAATTATCAGATCCATTTCCTAGATGAAAAAACTGTGGTCAGGTTCATATGCAAAAGATTTTATCCTAAGGCTATTTGACTTCAAAGCCTGAACTCTTAAACTCTGTTATTATCACATTTTCACAGTAATTGTTAAAAAGTTCATTATATATCTCTAATTTTCCAATAAGAAATGTATAACTGAAATAAATATATGAATTTGTCATTCCTAACCCACTTAGAATGTGTTATATTTTAATATATTAAATTCATGTTCCGATAAAATATATTTTGATATATTCTAGTCAATCTACTAACAAAAATAGCCGGTTATTATAATTAATAAATTAACTTTACAAATCAACAATTGTTCATGAAGTGTTTAAAAAACACTGAACTACCTCATCTTGTTTCCCACCATGCTATCCTGACATCAGAGAACTAAGATAGTTGGTGCATTAAGAAAACTGACTCCCTATTATCAACGTCCTCTCCAGAGTGCCACATTTGAGTACATTTATTACAACTGGTGAACCTTCAATGGGTTTGCAAAAATTTTATTATGAAAATAGCATCACAGGACTACAGCATCATACACAATAGTTTCTTTCACTGTCCTAAAAATCTTCTTAATCTCCATATGCATCCCTCTCTCACCTTCTCCCCAGCAACCACTGGTCTTTTTAGTGTCTCCATAGTTCTGCCTTTTCTAGAATGCCATGCAGTTGAAATCATACAATATACAGCCTTTTTCAGATTGGCTTCTTTCATTTAGTAACATACATTTAAGTTTCCTCCATGTCTCTCCATGGCTTGATAGCTACTCTCTTTTTAATCCTGAATAATATTGCAACAACTGTATGTACTGTAGTGTATTTATGCATTCACTTACTGAAGGATATCTCAGAAATTTTGGTGATTATGAATAAAGCTGCTATAAATACCCAAGTGCAGGTTTGCACGTTAACATAAGTTTTCAATCCTTTGGGGTAAATTGCTAGATCATATTAACAGTATGTTTAATTTTGCAAGATACTGTCAAACTGTCTTCCAAACTGTACCATTTTTCATTCCCACTAGGAAAGAATAAAGTTCCTATTTCTCCTCATCCTCTCAGCAATTGGTGCTGTCAGTGTTCTGCATTTTGGCTGTTTGGTCTCCTCTGAATGTTTGTGTCCATGCCCCCTCACTGCAATTCAATTCATATGTTGAAAACTAACCACAAATGATAGAAAGGTGGGGTTTTTAAAAAGTGATTAGGTCATGAGGAGCCCTCCTCAATTAGATTAGTTTATTTATTTATTTATTTATTTATTTATTTATTTTTATTATACTTTAAGTTCTAGGGTACATGTGCATAACGTGCAGGTTTGTTACATATGTATACCTGTGCCATGTTGGTGTGCTGCACCCAACAACTCGTCAGCACCCATCAATTCATCATTTATATCAGGTATAACTCCCAATGCAATCCCTCCCCGCTCCCCCCTCCCCATGATAGGCCCCGGTGTGTGATGTTCCCCTTCCCAAGTCCAAGTGATCTCATTGTTCAGTTCCCACCTATGAGTGAGAACATGCGGTGTTTGGTTTTCTCTTCTTGTGATAGTTTGCTAAGAATGATGGTTTCCAGCTGCATCCATGTCCCAACAAAGGACGCAAACTCATCGTTTTTTATGGCTGCATAGTATTCCATGGTGTATATGTGCCACATTTTCTTAATCCAGTCTGTCACAGATGGACATTTGGGTTGATTCCAAGTCTTTGCTATTGTGAATAGTGCCGCAATAAACATACGTGTGCATGTGTCTTTATAGCAGCATGATTTATAATCCTTTGGGTATATTCCCAGTAGTGGGATGGCTGGGTCATATGGTACATCTAGTTCTAGATCCTTGAGGAATTGCCATACTGTTTTCCATAATGGTTGAACTAGTTTACAATCCCACCAACAGTGTAAAAGTGTTCCTATTTCTCCACATCCTCTCCACTGAGAGAAACAAGAAATGGGGAAAGGATTCCCTATTTAATAAATGGTGCTGGGAAAATTGGCTAGCCATAAGTAGAAAGCTGAAACTGGATCCTTTCCTTACTCCTTATACGAAGATTACTTCAAGATGGATTAGAGACTTAAATGTTAGACCTAATACCATAAAAACCCTAGAAGAAAACCTAGGTAGTACCATTCAGGACATAGGCATGGGCAAGGACTTCATGTCTAAAACACCAAAAGCAACGGCAGCAAAAGCCAAAATTGACAAATGGGATCTATTTAAACTAAAGAGCTTCTGCACAGCAAAAGAAACTACCATCAGAGTGAACGGGCAACCTACAGAATGGGAGAAAATTTTTGCAATCTACTCGTCTGACAAAGGGCTAATATCCAGAATCTACAAAGAACTCAAACAAATATACAAGAAAAAAACAAACAACCCCATCAAAAAGTGGGCAAAGGATATGAACAGACATTTCTCAAAAGAAGACATTCATACAGCCAACAGACACATGAAAAAATGCTCATCATCACTCGCCATCAGAGAAATGCTAATCAAAACCACAATGAGATACCATCTCACACCAGTTAGAATGGCAATCAGTAAAAAGTCAGATTAGTTCCTTTAAAAACAGCCCCAGGGGAGCTACCTTGCCCCTGCCACATGTGAGACAGGCACAGTAAAAAGCCTTTACCTATGACCAGAAGGCAGGTTATGAGCACATTATAAATCTACAAACACTTTGATTTAGGAATTCCCAGCATTCAGAACTGAGAGAAATAATTTTTGTTGTTTATAAGCTATTCAGTTTACGGTATTTTGTTATAGCAAACTGAGCAGACTAAACATTCTAATAGTATAGTGGTATCTCACTGTTGTTTTATGTTGCATTTCCCTAATGACATATGTGAAGCATCTATTCAGATGCTTATTTTCCATCTGTATATCTTTCTTGGTAAGATATCTGCTAAGGTCTTTGTATCACTTTTTAAATGGGTTGTTTTCATATTTTGGGGTTGTAAGAGACCTTTGGACATTTTGGATAATGTCCTTATCAGATATGTCTTTGGCAAATATTTTCTCCCAGTCTGTGGCTGGTCTTTTCATTTTCTTTCAAGAAAGTTTCCTGCAGAACAGAAGTTTTAATTTTGTTTCTGTGTTTGTTTTGAGATGAGAGTCTCACTGTGTTCCCCAGGCTGGTCTCAAACTCCTGCACTCAAGCAATCCTCCCTCAGCCTCCTGAGTAGCCAGGACTACAGGTACATGCTACCACACCAAGCTCAGAATTTTTTATATTTGATGAAGTCCATCTTATCAACAATTTATTTTATAAATCTAGTCTTTGATGTTGCACCTAAAAAGTCATTGCCTAACCCAAGGTCATGTAGATTTCCTCCCATGTTATCTTCTAAGAGTTCTGTAGCTTTGCACTTTACATTGAGGTTAATGATCCATCTTTAATTATTTTTTTAATGGGTGTACATATGGTCTGTTTCCAGATTCACTTTTTTACATATGGAAGTAGGGTGGTACAAACATCATTTGTTGAAAAGACTATCCTTTCTCCATTGTATTGCCTTTGCTTTTTTGTCAAAGATAAGTTGGCTATATTTATGTGTGTCTATTTCTGGGCTCTCTATTCTGTTTTAGTGATCTATTGTCTATTATTTTAACAATACCACACTGCAATTACTGCAGCTTTACAGTAAGTCTTAAAGTCAGTTACTCTGAGTCCTCCAAATTTGTTGTTCAATATTATGCTCTTTTGCCTCTCTACCTAAACTTTAGAATCCATTTGTCAATATCTATAAAATAGTTTCCTGATATTTTGATTTGGGATTGCACTGACTCTATAGATCAAACTGGGAAGACCAGACATCTTGAAAATACTAAGTCTTCTATTTGGAAACCTGGAATATATCTATATGTCTCCATTTACTTGGTTTTTTTTATTTATTTCATCACAGTTTCATAGTCTTTCTCATATACATCTTATATATATTTTATTAGATTTATATCTAAGCATTTCATTTTTAAGGATGCAAATGTAAATGGTATATTTTTAATGTCAAATTCTAATCATTTATTGCTATCGTAAAGGAAAGTGGCTGAATTTTGTACATTAATCTTATATCCCCTTTTGCCATAACTGTATATTAGTTTCAGGGGTTTTTCTGTTGATTCTTTGGAATTTTCTACATAGACAATTCTATCATCTGCTAACAAAGACAGTTTTATTTTTTCCTTCTCTGTGTACATTTCATTTCCTTTTCTTGTCTTATAACATTGTATTTGTGTTATTTTTAAGGTGTTCCCTTCCCCACAAATATTGTATCACGTGGACTATTTTAAGATTATTTTAATACGCACTCAACAAGATTTTGATTAATTTCAAAATTCCTGGACTCCAGTGATATGCTTAAACAAAGTAGTAAAAATCACCAAGGAAAACAGTTCTACCTTAGTGATAATGAAGAAGAATTATTTACAAGTGAATATCCTTTTTTAAATTTTACTTTTTAATTTTTTTACTTTGTAAGTACATAGTATATATATATTTTTTTACTTTTACATTTTTTAATATTGTGGGTGCATAGTACACCCTTGAGGGAACATTTTTAATATTTATTTTCTTGCATATTCATTCTGTGATTTCTCACCTTTCATTCATCTAGAAATTGCATTTATTTCATCAGTCTAAATTGACTTTACCAGCATTTTCTCCATAATTTTCACATTACTTTGAAGCAAGGGAGAGATTAAACTGATACTTAAAATGGAAAGATTGCAATGCAGAGGGGAGCCTTAAGTCTCCTCACCTTCTGGAGACAGAAACAGTATAATTTTCTATAGTGCTCTATAAATGAAAAAGGAGAAAGCATTGTAAATAAAAGTATATTTACCAATTCAAATTTGAGGGTAACTCTTGCTCATTTTAACCTTTCTTGCTTTCTAAAACAGTACATAATGAAAATAAACATAAATGTTTCATAGCTGTAATTATTCCTCAATTACTCTGTTTGTTCTAATTAAACAAACAATAGCAAATACATGCTATAGGGAAGTCATGAGAAGTAAAATATTCTTGGGAATTTTAGAATATCTCTACTAGTTGAAGGATGAATTGTAACAGTATGGTAGTATTCTGCATACCTCATAAGAGGATTATACTCTTGCAAGTGTTTAGCTTGATTTCATTATAAAATAAAAATAACTTCTGGTAATTTCTAAAGGAATGTTATTTCATTAGTGTAGGTCTAAGATAAATCTTAATAAAAATATTACATCAGTTTTTCTTTTGCTGGTTTCAGTTTCTTGAGTTACTTAATTAGTGGGATGAATGTCTCATTATCTTTTGAATGCCTGAATGGGGAAAGATTGCTATTTGTGCATCCAAAAAGTAAGTTACCTGAAATTACATACCTTCTAGGAGATGCTTCCATGTCATTTTCTTTGTTATTTGTTTCCTTTTGTAAAACAAGTCAAAGGAAATACTGAGTACATACTAATCACTGCATTCATCCTTTGAAAAGAAATATACTTGGGCTTCTTGACAAATAGTTTTCTTCACAAGAATTAGACCAGGAACACCAAAAGTGAGAACTGTGTTTCAAATGTATTAGAAATGATAAAAACTTCATGTCATGTCAAATTTTTAGTTATCAAAATTATTACTGTATTAGTATTTCTCAAAAATTTTTTCTATAATTTTCATATTATTAAAATAGACATTGAGAGGTACAACTGACAAGTTAACAATACTGTGTTAGTTGAAATCAGAATATTCTTTCATTCAATTTCCTTTTCAATTTGGTAGGTATTGTTTATGTACCTTCTATGTCCTAGATACCAGTATGAATAAAAACATAGACTCTCCAGTAAGTAGCTCCCTGGATAATGAAGCATTAATATGTCTTATTTTTAATAAAATATATTACTATGCAGCCTGTCTGGTACGGGGTTAATTTTCACAAATGGTGCTCTCAGAATATTCGAGAAGGTAAAACCTACCTGGAAGAGAAATTGACATATAAGCCAAATCTTAAAAACAACAACAAAAAATATATGTTATATTAGAGAGTACTTTGCCTTTCTAAATACCAACTCTGAAAAATTAAAAGAGTAATGATTACTTCAGCAATTTATTGTGAGGATTAGAGTCAATGGTGATAGCTTCTTGTGATGAATGTCTTCTCTTTACAAAGCACTCTCTGGGGAACTTAACATTCATATTTCCAATCCTAAAAATCTTTGACTTTAGGTATGATTGTTCATTTTCTATACAAAGGAACTGACTCACAAGATTATTCTAACATTAAGTCCATGTTATTATGACTATACAAAGGTTATATTGGGGATTTGATAAACAAATTGAATAAAATGGTTTAAACTGACCAAATATAGTTGAAAACGTAAGTGTTTATAGTTTGGTTATGAGAAACTTTACTCATCCAAAATCGTATGTTCAGGACACTTACATTAGCCCAAAGATAGGCAAAATCATCTACCACAAAGCCTGTTATAGAATAAAGTGCTGAATATTTCATGTAATTTATCAAATACAGTACTGAAAGTTCAAAATAATGTAGTTGAACGAGTATTTGAAGTTAGTTTTCTACTAAACGTGTATCACTTTTACACCATTTTAAAGTCAAAAAATCTTAAGTTGAATCACTGTAAGTTGGGGACTATCTGCACACTTATAAGTCATTGGTTTTTAGTACATGGTCAGTTTTGATCAATGTTCTGCAAGTGCATGGAAAAGATGCACTTGTTCTACGTTAGTCAGGCTCAGAAAACTATAGATTTCTTAAATCAATCTAATAAACTTTATACAAATAAATCTTACAAATTTTGAGTAAGGTTATGTTGTCATGTGTATACATGTTTATGAATATTACATCTTTTGATTTTTTCTTTTTATTATTTTTGTCTTCCAAAACACTTCCTTGTCAATATTATAAAACTTTTTTCATATCTTTATTTTTAAAACCTCAAAATAAGTTATTATTATTCTGGGATCAATATTTAATTATATTAACAACCATATTTTTACACATTGTTATCTTTTCTTCTTTCTTTCCACATTTGTTTCCTTCCTTCTAAAGAATAACTCTTAGTACATGCTGATTAGAAATCTAAGGTCAGAGTAATTGTCATTTGGTTTTTCAAGTAATCTGCTTTCCCTTTATCTTGAAGTTCTGATTCTCATTATCTTTAGTATTGCTAAATATTACCACAACCCTGTGTCTAGGTGAAGACCTTTCATCTTTCCTTTCTTCTGGAAAATTTTCCACTATAACTGCTTTAAAGCTTCTCCTGTGTCAGTCTCTCTCTCTCTACCTTAAGAACTCCCCTTACATGTGTATTGGAGTCTTAGAAGCTTCTGAACTTCTCTATTAAACTTTTCATTTATTCATATATCTTTATTGTGTTCTGGTTGAACACTCAGATAATATTTTTATTTTTTATTTCTTTAGTTCTGCAATTTGTGCCTCTATCCAGCCCAAAACTGACCTTTTCTATTGAGATTGTCATTACAGTGTAAATCAAGTCAACTATTTTTTATATTAAACTCACTGCTGATTTCTTTTTATTTTATCTCATTTTAGGATATTAATTTATACATATTAATTTTAAGGGCCTGATTATAATACTATTTGTGTTTCATCAGAATAAAGTCAGGTACCATCAGGTAAGTATTTAAATTATCACTAATAAATTATCTTTCCTAACGTAGTTTCCACCTTTTTGTTTCTCATTTACATTGAGTGAATTTTTTCTCTTTCATTGCACTCCCCCTATGGCTTCATATCAGGTATGTGGTGGCCTTCAATCAACAATACTCCTATCCCTCTCTCCCACTGCAGAACCAAGTTTCTTAAAGTCCAGGGTTCCAGTTCAAGGTGATTAGAGGTATCACAGAACCAAATCACTGTGCCATAGACACATGCCCACAACAGCTGCTATACAGCTTTCTCTGCTTCTTTCTGCAGCTTTCTATAAGCCCCAGCTCTGTATAGCAGTTGCACCAATTTTTTGTAAAACTTTCTATGAGGTGGAGTTGAGTCCCATCCTCTACCATGCAAGATGTTTTGGGCACTTATTACCCTAGAACACTCCCCAGCAGAAGTTAGCAGAGAATAACTTAGTCTCCATGTTTTTATACCATTTCTGGCCCAAAAGGTATTTATATTTCCTTTTCAGTTCACCCCTTATTTTTTTTTCTACTTTCATTAAATTTTATTTATCATTGCTTTTTGGAGATAAATGGGTGGCTTTAAATGTTAACTTAAAGCATCATGCCTTTTATAAGTGATTCATGTTGCTACAATAATATTGCTTTATACTACTCTATATTATCATTCATCAAATATTTTTATGAAAATATGTTTTTAGTTTGTTGAAGCTTAAGCCAATGAATCTTTTAAAACTGTAAATTGCCCATGAAATTGTATATATTTACATTTATTTTTAAAAACTAACCTAGAAAAAACAGCAAATAATTTTAAGCAAGCAATTTTGGTAAAATTTAAAGTTATTGCCCCAAAATCACTGTACCTTATTTTTAAGCTCTGAATATTATGATATAGTTTTAAAGCAAACTAAAATATTGTGATGAAAATCATCTGGCAATTCATCTGGCCCCATAGTTTTATTATAAGTCATTGTGCCAGTAAGGACTATTTTAACAGATTTCTAAAGATTTTTGGAGAAGAATGTCAGATATTTAGTGAATTCTATCAAGACATTATTCTTTTCTATTAATCACTTCATTAAGAGAAAAAGGAGAGACACAAATCAAGTCTTGAAAGATGTTACTTGTATTTGCATTCCAGACAGACACATTTTACCCGGGTAAAAAATATTTATTTTACTCGTGCTTAATGCATATTTTTCATCTATATCTTACTTCCCTCAGAAATAATTCACCTTTGTGTTTGAGGGTTGGGTGTGGGTGAAAAACATTCACAAATAATTGATGGTACTATTTTAAATAGAAGTAGTATAGAGAAATTTCATTTAAAGTGATAAAACTTTGGGATAATAGGGCAAGTATGACATACAATCAATCTAACAAACTATAGTCTAATCTATATCCTATTTATAAATGACCTGCAAAAAGTTATTAGCTATATATATTAGTAATTTTTCATTATCATAATTTATATTAGTTTTAAATTACAAACATGAACTGATAGATTTTATTGATCAGTTTGTCAAACTGCATCATAAATGTACCAGGTTTATTCCTAAATTTACTTGTATACCAGCTTTCACAAAATCACACTTAGGCATTCCAAAATAAAATAAAACTGCAGATAAACACCTTACGCTTCAAAGTCCCTCGTCACACAGACCTCCCTATTTATTTATTTATTTATTTATTGAGATGGAGTCTCACTCTCTCGCCAGGCTGGCGTATAGTGGTGTGATCTCGGCTCACTACAACCTCTGCCTTCCGGGTTCAAGTGATTCTCCTGCCTCAGTCTCGTGAGTAGCTGGGACTACAGGTGCGCACTACCATGGCTGGTTAATTTTTTTTTTTTTTTTTTTTTTTTTAAGTAGAGACAGGGTTTCACCATGTTGGCCAGGATGGTCTTGATCTGACCTTGTGATCTGCCTGCCTTGGCCTCCTAAAGTGCTGGGATTACAGGCATGACCCACCACACCTGGCCTGCATAGATCCCTTTTAAGGACTTGTATTTAAATTTTTCAGTAGTGCTATAATGTAATTTCTAAAGAAGGAACCCAACATTTTGTTATCTGAAGCACCATAAAACTTAGATTCACTCCTGGCTACAGAAGTTAAAAAAAAAGAACAAAAAGAAAAAAACCACTACTAGACCATATGTGTTGGTCTTATCCAACGTATTTCAATGTAGCTGCTTCATATCTAACAGAAAAACAAGGACTTGTGAGGTATGGTGACTAGGCGTATTTGGCTGGCCTAGGAGATGCCTTTCTAGCCTTACAGCTAGAAAACCAGGGTTTACAGTGAGGCTCTGTCTTTGACTAGTAACATTATCTGGGGCAAGTTAGAGTTTGTGAAATAATGAAAATCAAACCACTAGCTTTGTATTCTAGATTTGCCTCTCACTAGATGTGAGGTTGTGGAACTTAATTAATTTCATGGACTTTCTGTTACTCATATGTAAAACGGAAACAACAACATTACTTTGGAGAGTTATTTTGAGGATTAGTCAAGCTCTAAATAAAGTACCTAACATTGTGCAGGACACTGGGAGTTTATTTAACATTAGCTGTGATTTTGTAATCACTTCGATTCTTAGTTTCCTTATGTCCAAAATGGAAAAAGCATTACCTGGTTTGCATGCCCTCAAGCGCTGTTTATCAGCATTTTAGAGTGAGATATTACAAAAATGTACCGAAGCACTATGCAAATACAGTATAACTGCATTTTCTCCCTGCCTGATACTTTCATTTGCACTAAGGTCTAATCACCTCCTAAACCATGTGACAAAAATTAATGAAAATTGGACTATAAGTCCAAGGACACCAATGTAAACATATACGTCTTATTGCACTTACCACATTATTTCAATTGTTGGCTTTGATTATTTCCTGAGAAACTACAATGTTTCCTAGGACTTGTAGTAAAGAAGCAGTCTACAACAACACATAGTGCTGATCGATGCCCAATCAATGTTAGTTTGATTAACTGAATCCTTACCTAGTGGGCTCTTATTACACTGGATATTCACATAAGCCAGTTTGCCTGGGGTGGTCTTAGTTTACTCCTGCTGTACTGGACTGAGTATTAATAATGTCCTGATCATTCTCTAACCTATCTCGGTCATTTGATCATCTTACTTATAAAGCAATCAACATAATACACAGCTAGAGTATTTCCAACCTCACTTTTCAGTTTATGCACAAATACTCATCTTTTTAGTGACTGTTTTAATATGGGGCTTGCACTTAATATTTCTGTCTCCACTCTTCCATTTGATAGATGAAATTTATCACAGAAATACATTATTTGAGAGCAGACCTGCAATACTCTATTGTTCATTAGAATATATATTTCTATATTCTCCTCAAATATAGTTGTAGAACACAAAAGTTTAAGAATTTCAGTGACTTCCATATCCAAGGTGAAGATACGGTAGAAGTAATATTTGCTGTATTAAAACAATCATATACTAATTGGAGTGAACAAGTTCCTTCTCCATTCCCAATTCTTCAAAACTATTATCGGGTTTAAACAAAACATAAATGTTGATGTAATTTAAATAATTGTTAAATGTTCTTTAATGTAGTCTCATAACACTTGACATTTTTATTGTATTAGTGTATATTTACTGGACTAATTTAACTCGAACTGTATCTACCCTTGAAAAAATATAGAAATAAATGTTTACAGTCCCTTAGAATATATAGTATATTATTTCTTTAACCCTTAAGAAATATCCCATTTTCATGTTATTAAAGCATAAGAATAGTTAACAAAATTATAAAAATGGTAAATCAAGAATAAAACACCCCATCATATATAAAAATATAAAACTGTAGCAATTAATACATTTTGTATCAGTGAACGGATGCATAAATAGATCAATGTAAAAAAAAAACAAAGAGCTCCGAACCACGTCAAAAAAAACAAAAGCAGACAAATTCACACATACTATCTTACTATATAAAATTAGAGTTATTACAAATTAGTCTGGAAACAATAAACTACACAATAAATGGAACTGAATTAACTGGCTTTCTGTAGAGAATCTAGGGTGAGTGTGTTATATCAATAGATCCCTCCATCACCACATATACCACACAATGTTCAAAGAATAAATTTTTTTTTAAAAAGATGAGGAAGATGAATTGTCAATAAACAGACGAGAAAGTTTCTAAACTTCAACATTCATTTGAGAATTCCACATTATTTGTGCAACTACAATTTCTTAGGAAACATAAAACATAGATCAGATTCATCAATTAATCAGAATTCTTGACTTGGGAAGAGAATATCATGGCCTTTAGCACTTTATCTATAATATATGTTCAATCTAAAGCAAATAAAACAAAGTACATTTTATCAATTACATGAAAAAAATTCTTCAATTTTTTATTTTTTATTTTTAGTTATTATGAATACATTCTAGTTGCAAATGTGTATGGTGTACATGTGAAATTTTGACAGATGCATACAATGTGTAATGATCAAGTCAGGGTAACTGGGATAGCCAACACTTCAAGCATTTGTCATTTCTTTGTGTTAATGAAAAATCTAATTTAATTCCAGATAGTTAACGGTTACAAAAATACACTTAGATAGAATAAGATCTACTGTTAAGTAGCACAACAGTGTAACTGTAATCATTTATTGTATATTTCAAAGTAATTATTGCATTACTGCAAATAGTATATGCTGATATGACAAGTATTGAGTAAAGTCAAATGAGAGGTGATAGTTTAGAAACCTGTTGAGAGAAAAAAGGTAAAATAAAAAAAAACATTTTTTTAAACATAAAAAAGGAAAATCTAAAGATAACTCTTTTCTGAATGAGTCACCTGATTTCATCTAGAATTGCATGCCAGTTCCATTCTCTTTTTTTGGCTTAAAAAAGCAGAAATTTCTTACATTTAAAAATATTTCAATAGTTTTGGGGTAACAGGTGATTTTTTTTTGTTACACCAATAAGCTCTTCAGTAGTGATTTCTGAGAATTTGGTGCACCCATCACCCAAGTAGTGTACACTGTACCCAATGTGTAGTCTCATCCCTCATCCTGCCACCCACCATTTCTCTTCCCCCTAAGTCCACAAAGTCTATTGTATCATTCTTATGCTTTTGTGTCCTCACAAGTTAGCTTCCACTTATGAATGAGAACATATGATATTTGGCTTCCATTCCTGAGTTACTTCACTTAGAAAAATGGTCTCCAACTCCATCTAGGTTGCAGCAAATGCCATTATTTTGTTCCTTTTTATGGCTGAGTAGTATTCCATGGTGTGTGTGTGTATAACATTTTCATTATTCAATCATTGACTGATGTGTATTTGGGTAGGTTTCATATTTTTGCAATTGTGAATTATGCTTCTATAAATATGTGATCAAGTATCGTTTTCATATAATGACTTCTTTTCCTCTGGGTAGATACCCAGTAGTATGATTGCTGGATCAAATGGTAGATCAACTTTTAGCTCTTTAAGAAATTTTCACACTGTTTTCCATAGTGGTTGTACTAGTTTGCATTCCCACCAGCAGTGTGAAATTATTCCCTTTTCAACACATCCATGCCAACATCTATTATTTTTTGATTTTTAAATTATGACCGTTCTTACAGGAGTAAGGTGGTATTGTATTCTGGTTTTAATTTGCATTTCCCTGATGATTGGTGATGTTGAGTATTTTTTCACATTTTTGGTGGCCATTTGTATATCTTCTTCTGAAAATTCTCTATTCATGTCCTTAGCTTAACTTTTTGATGGGATTTTTTTTTTCTTCTGATTTGTTTGAGTTTCTTGTAGATTCTGGACATTAGTACAATAAAAGTATAAAATCTAAATAAAAGTGCTAAGAGGTATATACCATAAAAAGGTATATTTCATAGATATTAGAAAAATCTTATAAAATGTTTTTGTGAAATAAATTCTATATTTAGATGCCAATATCATAACCCAGTATACTCCTAAAAATTCAGTATTGAGGTGGTAATTTTAAGTATAAATTTTCCAGCTCTCATTCATTTTGACACAGAAATTCTGGAAAATTAGAATTTTTTTATTTTAATATTTCTAAATTGCCTCCATAACTTTTTAATCAGCAGAAGAGAACTGACTGACATGCAGCTAATTTTCTATGTAAATTTTTTTTTCAAATTTTAAGCAATGGGTAGAAAGATGCATTCTGATTTCCTTCTGCTTTGCCAACAATTCATGAATTAAATTTCAGAGGCAATGAGAGTCTAGGTGGTCTATTAAATGTAAATAATACATGATTCTTTCAAAATTCCAATAAATACACAAATAATTTTCAAAATAAAATTTTCAAGGGTTATATTTGTGCAGAGAAATTCAAAAATCATCATGAGATTGATAAAATCTATACCAAACTATTATTTCCAAGTTATTTTATTGAAACAATGTTATGATAGGATTAAAATAGTACTAGGGGAAAAAAGTGCCTCCCAGAGTGAGTCACTATCACCCCGGTAGCCTGTTTATTGCATGAACACACCAGTGTGTGAAGGAAGGTTGCTTTTTCACACTGCAAATGTGGAAACAGCAAAAAGTTGAATAGTAATGACAAAACAGGATCCACCCCCAACCCCGCAAAGAAAGAAAAAAAAAAAAGCAGCTGGCCTCCTGATTCTATGGCAGGCTATATGCATCATGTGATGTAGTCCTTTTCCTCAAAATCACGTGCTCATGTTCAGCTGGAGAAGAATAAGGTAGGTACCTAACCAATAATGACAGACTACTGAGTTGGTATTTTAAAAATCACTTATAAAGTCACAGGAAAAACAATTTTGAAAAATACCATACTGTTTTAATCTGCTTTCCTAACCTTTGCTTAATTTGGTTGAAAAAACAGATTTGTATTTCTTTAAAGGTCAAAAATCAATCATTGTTTTATCAAACAATCAAAACATAAAATTATTTGCATCATGTTGTACTTCAACTTAAATACTCATGTCAATAGTTTAGTAGTTTGAAATAACATCGTGTACTTTGTACTTTTTTCCATGAATATTAGTGAAAAAGGAGTTACTCGTGTTGTTGTTTTTTTACCTTTCTAACAACTTTGAGAGCTGGGTAAATTTAAGTAAACCACACACTGAACTAGGGAATACAGGACTTTCTAAAACCAGGTACCCTAATCGCCCAACCCCAAAAGGACAAAAAGCTTTTCTCAGTAGTTCCCACAAGGACATTTTTTATTTATAATTTGATACTGAAATCACAGTTATACAAAGTATAACTAGAATTAAATAGGCAGACACATTCCTATCCTAAATTCCTCGATGCACTTAAAATGCATCTATCGCAGTACTAATCTGTGCATAACTCTTCATTAGATGATACTTATGGCAAGACCTAAGTAGGACAACTCTCAAATTTTACTGAGTTTCTAATAAATTCTGTACTGAGGGCACATGTCTCGGTCTTAAATAGACTCCGCTCTGGGAATGAGTGGTAGAACCAAGTAAGGGTTCCCAGAGGGATAGTGTTCCCAGAGAAAAGAATTAAAACCATGTGGGAGTTTCCAGAGGAATGGAATAATGTTTCTCTCTCTCTCTCTCTGGCTCTCTCTCTCTCTCTCTCTCACACACACACACACACACACACACATATATTCTCATGACCAGATCAATAACAAACTAATGATATCATTTTAATTCATTTTGTTTTAAAATGCTGTGTTAGTTGATGACCGTTCACTTACTACATCCTGTGAAAGCTTGCCCCTGCCCTGGTTTAATGAAGAGGCAATGGGTCCCCAAAGAAAGATCAGGAGGAATTCAAGTGAATCTTCTCCATCAACTAAGGATTTTCACAGGTTGTAAAGATCATACTTCGTACTGGTCAGGTAAGCCTAATGCAATTGTGAATTTGGTAAGAAAAGAAATTAAATCCCAGAATTTATTGCAACAATTCACAACCTCAAATTGTTTCTATTTTCTTATTCCCAGGAGCTCTTCTTTAGAATTAACCTGTCAGAAAGCACGAAGGGAATAACCCTGATTTATTACTAAAAGCAAAGTGAGACTTAAGCTTGAGGAATATTATGGGAAGGGTCCTAAAATGAAAGAACACATTGTGTTTACATTGACAAAACCAGATCGGTAAGTCATTAACTAAAAATCTAGTGTTGACAGGCATTTAATTTGACTTTCTAGCCAACTAGTCCCCAAAGATTATAAAATCTTACAATATCCTTCATATAAGCTGATCATTTAAATGATACATGGGAATTAACCTGCCTGTTGACTCCAAATAGGAGACCTCAGAGAGCCCAAGAATGTCTGGAGAATCAAAGCCCTTTACAAATGATTCATTAAAGAGAAAGCCAGGATCAAAGTCTATGGGATACATAGAAAAAAAGTGCTTTCATTTTATTTCATTATACATTTTTTGTCCAAATAAAAGACCTGCTTCCAATCTATAAGTTCACAAAATCTAATGACATTATTAATGTTGCTAAATAACGTTACTCTGTTTCAGGGTTTTTGAAAATTCTCTAACCTTTATTTCTCAAAGAAAGCAACAAAATATGCAGTATTTCAAGCTTTAAAGATTAAGGAGAGTTTAGGGGAAAATAATCCATTAAGGAAGATCGACTTTTCATAAGAGGGTCTCCTTGCCATACTTCCATATAAAGTTAATGAATAAGTTCTATTTTCGGATCATCTAATTTATATAATTTCACTGAAAGTATTTTAATAACCTGCTGGGATTGCAACTAATTTGACATATGGTTTTATAAACTTCATTTTTGTAGCCAAGCTGCTGAACAAAAATAAAGTTTGTTGTACAAAACATACTTGAGCTGTGTGTCACACTAAAAATGTTGGGTATCAACAGAGCACCAAGGATTAAAGTTATTTTAAGATACTTGTGCATGGTGATGGTAGTGGGGGGATGTCATGTGTATATCATACATACCTCAGTAGCAAATTGCTGCAATCCACCAATATTAATGGGTCCCTCTTCAGTGGCATATAAATTGCATCCACCTACACAAAGATCAGAGGTTGGACATACCATTCCACAAGTCAGACCAAGTGGGTTGTCAGAAAAAATCATCTTAGCAGCTCCATAATAGTTCTGCAAAATTGATACAAAATAAAATTTTACTACTTAAAAATATACTTTAAACAGCCAAATTATGACAAACATTATTTCTTTTACTAGGTAATCAGATCGAAGAGAATGATGTGTATAAGATGTATAGGTTTCGGCCGGGCGCGGCGGCTCAAGCCTGTAATCCCAGCACTTTGGGAGGCCGAGACGGGTGGATCACGAGGTCAGGAGATCGAGACCATCCTGGCTAAGATGGTGAAACCCCGTCTCTACTAAAAAATACAAAAAACTAGCCGGGCGAGGTGGCGGGTGCCTGTAGTCCCAGCTACTCGGGAGGCTGTGGCAGGAGAATGGCGTAAACCCGGGAGGCGGAGCTTGCAGTGAGCTGAGATCGGGCCACTGCACTCCAGCCTGGGCGACTGAGCGAGACTCTGTCTCAAAAAAAAAAAAAAAAAGATGTATAGGTTTCACTACCACTATCAGGAACCCTCAATTAAAACTTAGCTGAGTATTTGACACATAGGAATATTCAATGCACAGTACGTTGATAAATGAATAATCTATTTTGGAAAACTGAAGTTTAAAATACAAATGTTCTGTAAATAGTTTACATTTATAAGTTATCTAACTGTATCTTGTCACAAATTATTCATCTCATTTTTTAACAAATGTAAATTAGATAGCATTGTTTGAAGAAACTCAAAACCTAAACTTTAAAACAACAACAAAAATAGTTGTACTCAGGTTATCCTCCATTTAACTAAATTAAAAGCAGCCAGAGCTTTCATTATTTTGGAACATATTATTTCCTGAAAAAAGAATGAATAATAAGCTGAATATCTGGGAGAACGTTTGCCTCTAATCAAAAGGAAGAATTGCATCTGACCAGTACTCTTGAAAACTATCAAGTATATCAAAAACAAGAAAAGTCTGGCAAATTTTAACAGACAAGAGAAGCCTAAGGACACATGACAAATAAATGTACAGCGGTGATTTTTATGATATCCTGGAACAGAAAAAAATGTAAAAATTAAGAACACCTGAATAAACTAGGAATGTATCAATATTATTTCATTAAATGCAACAAATATACCACACTAATGTAGGGTGTTAATAATAGGGGTAATTATGAGTGCGTATGGAAACTCTCTGTACTACCGTCACAATTTGTCCATAAATCTAAAACTGTTCTAAAATACATTTTAAGAATAGAGTTGATAGAATACACTGAAAAATATACACATACTGCATTTATTTTTCCTTTGGCTTTTATTTATAATAATTTTGAAGGTCTTTGAAAGCACAGACATTGCTTCCATGAAAAGCCTCAGACATAAGTACAAATTCCTTGTGATTACAGAATACTGATGATAACAAAAAGTAACAATGACATTTACTATTTAATGACTCTTTAATATATCCCCAGCACTTTGAAAGACTTTTATTTACTCTTATCGCCAATTATTTTATTTACTGTTATCATCTCTCACTACATACGATGCCCATTGCTTGATCAAAAATTCCTAGATGCAAGAAGAGACAGGACCAATGCCTGATAATAATAAGAAAACAATACATAAAAGAAGCAAACTCCTAGGTAATCCAGAAATTTAAGTCAAAAAAAAAAAAAAAGACTTTTAAAAATAACCTTGATGAAAATTCAGGAAAAGACAAAAAAAAAAACAATTAAAAATAGCACCAGAATACTGGAATCGGTTTGAAAAGAATCAAACTGATATTTTAGAACTAAATAAACATTTTAAAATAAAAGCTTTCACAGCATTTGTGGTGGTTTAACAGTATTTGTGTTGTTCAGTGTACCTTCAGCAATGAACAGTTATGTCTGCCATGTAAGAATGGTTCTTCTACATATATTTTCTGAATATCTAGTAAGAATGTGGTATGAAATTAAATTCACGAGTAATAAAACTGAAATATAAAGGGTAAATAATTGGCAAGCAAAGGATCATAAAGCAGGTAAGTGGCAGAGGCAGGATTCATACTAAAGCATACTGTTCATGGTGCAACAGATTACAGAATATAGTTACAGTGATCTTACTCAGCTATGGTCTATATCTTGATGTAAACACACACACACACACACACACACACATTCATACACATACAAAAGTTCTTTTCAATATAAACTGGAGGACACATAGCTAGTCCATTAGATTCATTACACTTTATATTAAGTAGTTTTTATTACGTAGTTCTTATGTAATTAATTATTATTTTCATTTATTACATAATGAAAAGCTTAATAAGTTAAAAGTCTATTTCTTTTAATCAAGATATTAGGATCTGTTTCTTCCCCCAAATTGTATCAGATTTTCCACCATGTTTGTCAGTCTTTGGTAGTGTCTCTAAAAGAAGTTAATAATAAATCATTAAACTGTCAAAGTATAATATCCAAAAGTCAACGCAGAAATATCTTATACACACAGAAGAAAAATGTGTGAAAGATTATATTTACCTCATTAACAAATAAAGAATAAAGACAGTAAAATCTGAGTCAAGGGCATTTGAGGCTGCCATGGCTTAATTGGTGGATTCTATAAAACACATAATAACAATTTATGCTAATTTCTCACAAATACTTTAGAACATACAAGAGGGATTTATCTCAGGAATGCAAGGTTGGTTTACATCAAAATATACCATATCAGTAGAATAAAAGACAAAAAAATCACACAATCATATTAAAAGATGCAAAAAGGGCACTTGACAAATTCAACATCCCTCATGACAAAAGCTCTCAACCAACTACAAATGGAAAGAAACTTCTTCACCTTAATAAAAGGCCTCTACAAAAACCCACAGTTAACATCTCACTTTACAGTGAAAACTGAATGCTTTCCTCCAAGATCAAGACAAGAACGTTTACTGTATTGGTCAAGGAGTCAAAGTTCCCCAGAGACACAGAACGAATAGGATGCATGTGGTGTGTGTGTGTGTGTGTGTGTGTGTGTGTGTGTGTGTGTGTGTATACATATATGTGTGTGTGTGTGTATAAAACACGAGATTTATTATAGGAAACTGGTACACAATTAGGAACCTGCAAATTTCTAAGATCTGCAATTTGAGTCTGCCAGCTGGAGACACAGAAGAGCGAATGTTTTAGTTCAAGTCTCAGTTGGAAGGCCTCAGAACCAGTTAAGTTTTAATTTTAGTTCTAGTCCAAGAGTAGGGGAGAAAGCCAATGTTTCACTTCAAAGGTAGTCAGACAGGAAGAATTCTGTATTTTTCAGGATAGCCTTTTTGTTTTATTCAGTCCTTTAACTGATTAGATGAGGCTCACCCACACTTGCGAAGGCTATCTGCTTTAAAAACCTGATTTAAATGTCAATCTAATTCAAAAACACTCTCACAGAAACATTCAGGATAAAATTTCACCAAAATACTTCGGCACACAAAGGTTCAATCAATCAGACACCTAAAATCAGCCATCACACTAACTTTTACAACTTCTATTCACCATAGCACTTCAAATTTTTAATACATAATTAGGCATAAAAGGAAGGAGGAAGTGACACACTGGGGAGGGATGGAGACTGAGAAGAAGAGAAAGAGAGGTAGGGAAGAAGGAAGGGAGGAAGGGAGGGAGGGAAAGAGAGAGAAAGAGAAAGATTGATTGAGAGAGAGAGAGAGAAGTTATCCAGATTGGAAAGGGAAAAACTATTTCTATTTCCATGTAAAATGATCTTGTATATACAAAACCCTAACTAATCCACTAAAATACTATGAGAAGTAATAAAAGTACAGCAAACTTACAGGATACAAGATTAAGATGCAAATTAATTGTATTTCAATGTGTTAGTAAGGAACAAATGAAAAATAAATTAAGACAATTCCATTTACAACTGCAACAAACAAAATAAATTATTCAGAACTATATGTATTAAAAACTGTAAAAAGTATCAAATTTATACTCTGAAAATTATAGAAAATTGTTGAAAGGAACTAAATAATACCTAAATAAATGAAAATACATCCCCTGATCATGGGCCAAAAGACTAATTATTGGGATAGTTACACTATCCAAATTTATCTAAAAATTCAATACAATCCCTACTAAAATCCCTGCTGATTTTGCAAAAATTGACAAGCTGATCTTAAAATTCATATGAAAATCCAAAGGATCCAGACTAGCTAAACTGAAAAATAAGAATGAAGCTAGAGGACTAACACTTCCTGATTTCAAAAATTACTGCAAAGCTAACATAACCAAGATAGTATGGTACTGACATGAGGATAAACATGTAGATCAATGTGATATAAGTATGAGTCCAGATAAAAGCCTTCACATTTGTGTTTAATTATTTTTGAAAAGGGATATAATACAATTCATGGGAAAGAATATTCATTTCAAGAAATGGTGCTGGAATATCTGAATATCCACAGGCAAAAGAATGAAGCTTGATCCTATCTCACACCAAATGCAAAAATGAACTAAAAGTAAATAATAGATCTGGGGGTCTGAGAGGGAATGGACAATAACTGCTAATAAGTATTTTTAGGGGTGATAAAATTGTTCTCAAATTGACTGTAGTGATGGTTGAAACTGCAAACATACTAGACATCAGTGAATTATCAATTTCACTTACATGAACAAATATATGGGAAGTGAATATATCTCCTAAAAGCTGCTATGTTTTAAATCATGCATTTAAAGGAGTGGGAATTATATACTCAATTTAATAAAGGAATAATTGCATGAAATAGCTAGATTATACACAAAACTGGGCAATGACCTGTAGGGCAATAAAACATAACTTTTGGAGTCATTTTTCTTCTGAATAGAAATTGTACCTCTACTTGACATAAATCTACTAGTTAACATGTACATTCATAGGTTGAATTTTTAACAAAGAATAGAGAAGTGAGCCAATGGTTCTTTCTGCTAGAAAACTAAATAGTACTTAGTTGTTCCCTTGTATTTAAACAATACTTTAGTATGATAATAAAAAGACACAGGCATCTCCTTGATGTTACTTTCTGGTTTTGGATAATTTTACTTAATAATAATGAAAATGAGCAATTACTAACTTAGAATTAATCAGTCTATTCCTAAGCAAACATACTTAGTTCCTGCTGAAGCCCACTGATCTCTTCACTTAGTAAAAGCAACTGAGCAGGTCATCACTGTTAGAAATAATCTCAAAGTCACTTTCAGTATTCTTTCCTCCTCTTATATGACACAGAAACACTTGATGTGATTCATTAACAAATATTTGTTGACTGCCTCCATGACTCAAAATTCCCATTGTATAATTAGAAGGGTCTTTGTAATATAAAAACAGTATAATGCAAAAAAAAAAAAAAAAACAAAAAAACGTGATCTGCAATTGGTAGACCACTTTTAAGGATACTTAGGGTAAAGAAGCACAGGAAAAAAACATAATCCAATTAAACACTTAAGTATCTTTCCACAAGAATATTGTTTCATGAGCCCCAAATTGGTTTCAAGATTGCACACAAAACGATATCACAAGATGAAAAAGAGACACATTTGAAAAATTGTAACAAATATTTAAAATTATACTTATGGCTCATGATTTTTCTGTACCTGTCAAACTACGAGTGCCAGATCTACTACTGCCATGAAATTGTCTAATAATTCTTAACACTCTCATGACTCTTAAGTATAACCTTTTCACCAAAATAAAATTTGTAGGAGGTTAAAAAATTGTTTTAAGTTAGTAAGGATTTATTGAATGTCTTCTAAATACAAAGCATTATGTATATGTTTATTTCTTTTGAAAAAACATGTACATGCTTCCTGATATCAAGATGCTTTAGCATCAGAGTAAGAAGTCATTTCAGCTAAGATGTCCAGCATCAGCTTTAAGTGGGTGACAGTCACAATGATTCTGCATGTGACTTGTCTAAGATGAGAGAGAATTATAGCCACATCATTCTTGATTGATATGAGTAAATATTCAAGAAAGTTCACAATAGGGCTTGGTGTAATGACTTGGCAATTTGGCTGAGGTAATTCACTCACTTGGGAAAGATTATTAGAAGATGTATTTGAAAAATATGCACGAACTAAATTATGGAGGATTCTGACTGGCAAGCTGAGGGATTAGTATTTAATTAAAGCTTTTTAATAGAAGGGTTCCAGTATTAAGAAACTAACAAGGAAAAATACTGAATAGATGATGTGGAAATTCTCAGAAAGGAAGGGGAAAGGTAGGGAGCCTGAGAGAGATTACACAATGGTGCCCAGAAAGAGGAAAGCATAGGCATGTATCATAGAATAAAGAAGCATGATTTTGAAAATGGGTTGAACCAACATTAAGCAATGATTCAGAAGTCACCTTTGCAATCATTCTATTAGACATAACTTTGAAGAAATGGTAGATAACTCCACTGTTTAGGGATCTTAGTACTCAGAGCCAAAGACACTCAGAAACCTATTAGAAGGGGAACACCTCCTCAACTCTTCCCACAGAGAATGTCAAGATCAATTTCAATTTTTTTCTCTCATAGCAAGTGGGAAGATTTCTTGAGTCCTCCTTCTACATGAGAGGTTTGATTTCTATTCTGTGAGCTCTTCATTCTTTTTAAAAGTAAAGACTAGAAAATTTAAATTTAGAAGGGTACTTTATAGACACCCCAGCAGTCTCCTTCTAGAAAATACACACTACTTCAACTGGTTCATGTTATTCAATCAGTCACAAGCATTTCAGTGTTCCATTATGTGAAGAAAAATGTACAGGGCTACGTCAGGAGGGATACAAAAGACGTATCTGATTTTTTTGTGCATAGAGATATTTTATGTACAAAACATTAGGACTTTCAATCCTTCTAACAAAAATCTAAAGACAAAAATAATATTTGAAATGTTTGTTGTTTTCAAATCAACACATTAGGCATTAAATGTTCTTTGGCCCACTAATTTACCCACAATTTGCAGGTGTTGAATTTTCTATTAGTCTTTGGGGTTTTTAAAGCATGTTCACAAGCACAACATGTGCCAATTAGGTGAGTTAATTTTAAAATAATTTAACTTCTATACTTTGCTTTTTATTTTAAAATTATAGCATGAAACTGCATTAGTGTCATTCCTCCACAATTTAATGATTTCTAAAGTCATTATCAAGAAATGGAAAACTCACAAGCCGCTACCCTGTCATATGGTATAACTAATTTAACAAATAGTCCTATCATATTCAAGTCTTCATATCACTACAAGATTATCAATACAGCTGGTGGATTTATTTTAAAGTGTTCTTCCTTCTTCCAATGACAGTTTTCACAGATGGAAGCACCCTTCCAAGATAAACTCCAATCTGCTGCATTTAAAAAAATACTTGGGCTAAACTTCAAGAAGTTTGCATGTGTGAGAAGGGTGAATTAACATTACTTTTATTTCTGGCTCAAGCTGTAATGGTGAATGTACTGATGTACATTAATTGAATAGAAAATGTCTCTAGCACCACACACAGAAAGTACATGCACACAGAACACTCTTTCTGTCAAGCTATCACCATCCCTCAATGAACAACCTGTGGGTCCTCAGATATTTGGCAAAGGAGAATGTAGATGTATCGTGAACAGAACACATGAAAATTCCTGCCCTCATCGTACTCATACTCTTATAGAAAAAAAAAAAAAGGAGATAGACGAACAGGTTTGACTAGTTTTATTCTGAAAAATTATCTTTTCATATTTAGATATACTACATTTTAGATCAGTTTTATACAATATGATTCATTTTTAGAACTATACATTTAGTTCAGTAAGCCTCGTTGAAGCCTTACATGTAAGAAAATTAATAATCATTCTTATAGAAGATAAAGTTTTTATTGATCCTGAGACATTTAACTGGAACGAAAACACAGGCATATACAAGCAAGCAGGCACACACACACACACACAAACACATGAACTTTGCAATCATCAACTGAATTTGAATTCTGCTTATACCATGCACAAGCAATATGACTGGGGAAATGTCACATCTCTAAGCCTCGGTTTCATCACTTGAGACATGAAGATCAAAATTCTTTCTTTGTCAGACATATTTATATTATGTATTTTTTTAACTTTGCATGGATAACATGCCTATTCCATTACTACTATAGAATAGATTCAATGAACTTAGGTCCCCACTCTATCCCTTTAGGATTTCTGTTCCTAAAAAGATTTTGTTAAATGTTAATACTATGAGTTTAAGATTTTAGTATTTATTAAATAAAACTCATGTTCGGAAGTAGAACAAGAAATATAGAAAGAAAGAAGCAACAAAGTATGTAGAGAAAATCACCAATCTACTAAACCATAAAAAATCAATGACATAAGGGCATATAAATGGTGATGTAATTTTTTATATAGAACCTATATAAATTTTAAGTCACTTCTATTACTCCTATTTTCTGCATCCTATCCTCCCTGCCTTATTTTATGAACTTGCGAACTTACAATTTTCCCCATGAGTTAGTCAAAATAACTTAGTCTATGTGTGTACATGTATTCAATTCATTATTCATCAAATATGTGAAAACGGTTTTGGTAAGCACCAGATAGGAATGAAGAATCAATATTGTTGCCTCTATATTGTTCCAGCTAAATGAAATAAAACTTTCATCTGTATCAAAACCCATTCTTTTCATACTTTATATCAGATAACATTTCTTTTAAAGACCTTTATCAATACTTCAGCTTTTTTCCAATTGGAAGCATAATGCCAGAAAGCACTTCGTAAAACAGAATTTTGATGATTGTGTTTGTTAATATATATTCGTGATAGTCTTATATTTTTTATGACATGTCTTATTTTTTGTTTTATTAAGGTCAGAGATCATATCTAATCAATCCCTTTTGGCTGTAAGCATGTAGTCAACTACATATATAATACTAGGAACTGAACTACTGATTACTACTTATCATCTTCTTTTTACACAGAGTCTGGCTCTGTCACCCAGGCTGGAGTGCAGTGGCGAGATCTTGGCTCACTGCAACCTCCACCTCCCAGGTCTAAGAGATTCTACTGCCTCAGCCTCCTGAGTAGCTGGGACTACAGGCATGCACCATCATGCCCGGCTAATTTTTGTATTTTTTTAAGTAAAGATGGGATTTTGCCATGTTGACCAGGCTGCTCTTGAACTGCTGACCACAGGCAATCCAGCCACCCCAGCCTCCCAAAGTGATGGGATTACACGCATTAGTCACTGTGCCTGGCCTACTTATCCTTTAATATTGAAAATGAACATCTCTATAAAAGGCAAAAATAAGAAAATGCTTTATAATTTTTCAGTTACCAATTAAAATTAAGTAACATGAATATATGTTCTAAAATTATAAAAGTCCCACTTTATCCAGGGAAAATAATTATAAATGCAATAAATTTTAAAAGAAATTTAGAGACTTAAGATTTTCATTTCCAGTAAGTTATTAAGAAATTTGAAGAGAGAAATAAAAAGATGAAATATTGTTTTATTTAGTGTAGCAGAGTTTGTATAATTTGCTTCAAAGAGATAGGATACTTTTCTACATCTAAACACTAATACAAATACAAAAACAAAGATGTCAAAGCTAGTCATCATTAGAGTTAAAAAAAAAAGCATTGGGCATTGAAAGAATTCTATAATTTCATTTATGAATACTACACAGCTTGCAAGCAAATGAGAATGTTTACGTTTGAGAAATTATTGAAAGGTGAAGATTATTATTCAAAGAATCTCCCATGTTAATGTAAAATATATATATATATATTCAAACATATATAACTTACATATAAAATGCCAAACACTTTATATTTAATGATTATTTACACCATGCCAAAAGACACATGATTATTTATGCCATTAAATCTAGACTGTAATATCTGACCATTTGTTCGATACAAAAAAGTCAGACTATAAAGTGAGAGTTTGCTCTTTATTGATAAGAATATGAGTAATTCCTTAATTGACAGACTGCTGTGATGCATAGTACAGTGTGTTAATTATATTCTACAGCGGATATAAAAAGGTTTTTCAAAAAAGTCTCCATTCTAAGTACATTAATTTAAACCCATTAATAGCTTCAAAATATAATTAGTATCAATTCTAATAATTTACTTTAATATTTTTAATTTTTCAAAGTAGTTTTCAAAAAAACTAAACCCAAATTTCTTTAACATGATGTCTATTACATTATACTTTTTACCCAACATTCAAGATGTTAATAGCATTTATAAAATTCGGTCATGATAGCAAATGTTCCAGCCTTTTATATTTTAATAATAGCTCATAATCTGCATATTTGTTAATATCAATAGTATAGTGTAATACAAAGGCACATTGAACAAGAAATCTAGAAAATTCAGTTATACTATCAAGCAACTGTGTGATTAGCTTTGCTGCGTTTCAAATTTCTATACAATGAGATGCCTAGTTCAATTACATTTTCTTTTGGTCTATATTCTGTTACACTGACTTTTACTTACTAATATTAAAAAATATCCAAACTAGTATTGTATGTGTTTCTTTATACAGATTTTTCCCTGTCTTAATATTGTAAAAGAAAACAGTTGTGATTCCAATTTAATTTACATATATTTATTTAGTTTTTATGTCATTAGTGTGTTTTAAAAATAATTTGAATTTTATCAAATATTTACAAAAGCATATGTTTAAATTTGTCTGTACCACACACAACCACAAACAATATGTTACTTGTTTCATATAAAATTAGCTTAAGATGTATAATAAAAATCCTTTCTCATTTATACTAACATGACTCTTGGATCTTAAGTAGTTTACATTTTATAACTTACAATGGACTAACATTTGCTTTGAGCTACAGGCTTTTCAAATCTGAATTTCCTCTATTAAAGCAAATGTGAATAAAATCAGTGACCATTACACATTGTATCAGTTGTGGTTAAAAGTAAAAATGAGCCAGGAGCCATAATCCCAGCACTTTGGTAGGCCACGGCAGGTGGATCATGAGGTCTGGAGATCGAGACTATCCTAGCTAACACGGTGAAACCTCATCGCTACTAAAAGACAAAAAGTTAGCCAGGTGTGGTGGCACACACCTGTAGTCCCAGCTACTCGGGAGGCTGAAGCAGGAGAATCGCTTGAACCCAGGAGGAGGAGGTTGCAGTGAGCCGAGATTGAGCCACTGCACTCCAGTCTGGCGACAGAGCGAGACTCTGTCTCAAAAAAAAAAAAAAAGTAAAAATGTAATCTTGCGAGGTTTTTTCTATATATATATATATATATATAAACAGAAACAAGATAGATTTTATATAAGCATTAATAATTCAATATATAATGTTATATCCATCTATCCTCTTCACACCATATATTAATTAAGATGTGCTATTTTAAAAATAATACTCCAGTCCTTTGTCTTTAACTCTAGTAAATTTAGTATTCCACCATTTGCCAGATTCAAGACTAGGAAGTTATTTATTAAAATTAAAGTCTGGATTCTGGAAAATTTCGTTAATAGTTACATTAACTACAGTAACATTAGTGATAAATGAATGAGTCAAAGTGTGCATACATTTACATTAATAATTAGAAATTAATATTTTATTATAGTCTGAATATGGTGCTCAATATTTATTCTGTAGAACTTTTTCAGTTTACAAAGCTAGTTTTACATGCAGAAAAAAGCTAGGATACTTTGAAAATAAATGTAATATCAAGGAGCTACTTTTAGTTAGTAACAAAATACACTACACAGCATAGGACTTAAAAAAGCTTGGTCCTGTTACATATAGATAGGTAGGACAAAGAAGATTTGAAAATAGATCAAAATAAATATGGAATTAAATAGGCAATAAAGGTGGCATTAGCATACTAGAACAATTATTCAAAAAACATATTTGGAACTATTTTAGCCATTTGGGGGAAAAATCTTGATCTTTCATTCACTCTTTATACCACAATGAAAACACAGAATAGGGTCTGTCATGTGCTATTGTAAAACCTCTCAGTTTTATTTCATTTAATTTTACTACTGAATTTTAATATATTATTTTTATTATAAAATATATGTTCATTATAAGAAGCAAAGTAATTTAGAGATTTATAAGGAAAATGTTAGAAACCTAGCTTCACCCTACACTAACCTCAATCAAATGAAGAAACTAAAGTTAAATTACATCCTCCCCTTTTTTGTTTATATACAGATGAACTTTTTTTCTAAAAATACTGTCATGCTGTTCACATTACTATGTATTTTGTCCTTTTTCACTTACTACAAATATACTTTTAGACCAATAAATACAAAACGCACTTTTAAGAATTGCTTCTTAACCTTCCATAATATAAATATAACCTAATAGATTGAGCTGATACTAGTCTTTACCAATTTTTTACTACTTCAAACGATGCTATAATTGCTTTAAACAAAATCCTTGTATATATGTCCCTTTACATTGCAATTACTTTATTTCTCTAGGTAGAACAAATTAATAAAGCATGCTGGTGAAACAGTACATCTATTTTTAATTCTCAAGTATATACCCACCACATAAAAGTTCCTTCCTTCCTCCTGAGTAACATAGGGGTTTACTTTTCAACTTCAACAATTTGATGAGAGAAAACTGGTATCTCATCTTTGCACTTACATCTTGCTGACTAATATGCAAGTAGGCTAACTTCAATATGATTAATAGTCACTTCAATGACTTTATAATAGTAAAATCTTTGCCCATGCCTGCACTGAGTTATCCAAATTTTCAGGAGCTCTTTGATTAACGAAGACATTAACACGTGGACTGAAATATGCATGGCAAACAATTTTTCACTTGGTCTCAAGTGTGGTTAGTTTTTTATTTTAAAACACATTTTTAAAATGCAGGTAGTCAAATTTGCTCTCCTATACTTTATAGCTGAATGTAATTAAAATTGTACTTAAATACGTATTTTTAATATGTAGAAGGTTAGTCCATCTGAAAGGTATTCTAGGAGATAACCTATGAACGATTCTAAAAGTAAAGTCAAAATTATTCCAGAACTACTTATTGAAGAAGTCATTCATTTTCCACTGAATTGAAATGTCCTCCTTATTATATATTACATACTCATATTTACTTGGGTATATTTATAGATTCTCATCAGTTTGAGAAATGTATATTCCTGCACCAATACTACATTGTTTTGATTACAGTAGCTTTATAGTATCAGTATCTGATATAACACATTTTTGTCTTATTTTTTAAAGTTTCTTTCCTCCATATATCTCCCCAATTACTATTCCTATATTTTCCTACAAAACCTCTGGATTTTTATCGATCTAGACTATCCACTCATTCTTAAATATCTATTGCACTTTTCCAGGGCATATTGAAAACTAGTTATCTGCTATGACTCTTCTAATTAGAAAATAAATTATAGGAAAGTAGTTTTTAAGTCATCTTAAATGTACCCATGAATAGGCATGTCCAAGGACTGAAAATAACAAGGCAGTAAGTAGACCAGAGAAATCAATGGGAATCATCTTAAAGGCATTTGCCAAACCATGTAAACAAAGGCTTCTGTTTTAAGGGTCTCTGAGAACATACGTTTTAAAAAACAAAATCCAGGCCGG
>NW_012118388.1:1036555-1066398 GCF_000951035.1 Colobus angolensis palliatus
AAAAAAAAATCAAGTGTGGAATTTAGTTTAAGGTGGTCCCAGAGGACCAGCGGTAAAGTCACTACCTGAGGGAAGCAAATATAAATCCCTTGTAAAGAAACAAGCATTCTTCACGGTTCTCGGAGAATCTCCTCCAATAAGGCATCAACACAAATGAGCAGAGTAAAAAATAATAATAATAATAATTCAATGAACGTACAGGGTAACACAAAGCACTCAGTGGAGGCAACAGATAGCACAGACAGTAACATCAGACTCACAGAGACTTTGAATAGTAAAATTGACAGAATATGAAAATGAGTATTTTAAGTTTTAAGAAATAAAAGGCGGCCAGGCACGGTGGCTCAGGCATGTAATCCCAGCACTTTGGGAGGCCGAGGCGGGAGGATCACAAGGTGAGGAGATAAAGACCATCCTGGCTAACACAGTGAAACCCCGTCTCTAATAAAAATACAAAAAAAAAAAAAAATTAGCCAGGTGTGGCGGTGGGCACCTGTGGTCCCAGCTACTCGGGAGGCTGAGGCAGGAGAATGGTGTGAACCCGGGAGGCAGAGCTTGCAGTGAGTGGAGATCGCACCACTGCACTCCATCCAGTCTGGGTGACAGAGCAAGACTCGGTCTCAAAAAATAAAAAAATAATAAAAGGCTCGAAAAGATTAATAAAAAGCTGGCAGATTAGAAAAAAAGCACCAAAAAACTCTCAGAAATGAAAGATATAATTGTAGCTCAAAACTCAATGGACCATTTTGACAGCATATTTGAAACTGGTGAAGAAATTATTAGAGTAAACTTCCAAGTGGAATTGAAGGAAATTATCTATAATGAAACCCTCACATTATAAATAAAAAGACAAATGTATGAAACATGAGTCATTGAGAACAAAGTAAAAAGATTTAACATGTATCTAATAAAAGCTTCATAAAGAAAGAGAGACAGTGAGTTATTTCCCAAAATGATGAAAGAAATCAATCCAGTTTCAATAGTCCCAAAGAAAAATAAGTAGGACAAGTAAAAAGAAATATGGACTTAGATAAATCATAATAAAATTGTTGAACATCAAAAACTAAAAGATCTTTAAAACAGCACAACAAAGGCATATTAACCTCAAATGAACAGTAATTAGACTTCCATTCATTTTTCAATAGTAGCACTGTAGGATAAAAGGCCCCAAAATGGTAAGTTCTATGAGGTGGAAAAATAATAATAATCATTGCCAAGACTGAATTCTACAGTTAGTGAAAAAACTTCTCAAAAGTTAAAAAATGGAAATAAAAATAGTTCAGAAACAAAAATTAAGATAGTCTGGCAACAACAACAACAACAAAAAACCCTTTCTGAATAAAATTTTATTTATTCCAAGTAGAACTGCTTCCACATGGAAATTGCAACATTGAAAAAATGGACAAAAATGTGACTTATTCACATTTAGAATTAAATTATTTAGAATTATTTAGAATTAAATTATTCACATTTAGAATTAAACCTTATTCTATCACACAAAACCCACTCACACTGATATTCTAAATGACACAAATCAACCCATAATACATACGCCAAAACTGGCAGGTCATCTGTAATGAAAACTGGCACATGAGTTCAGAATTACTTATTTAAATCACATGGCATACTCAACTCTGCAACTCTGAAGGATTACAGCTTGTGTACCTTCTAAGAATGTAAAGAGGTAGAGGTGGGTGTGTGTGTATGTGCATGTGTGTGCATGTAGAGCTTTATTAAGATATAATTCACATATCATATGTACACCAATTAATTTAGAACACTGATTTTTGATCACTCAAAACAGATACTCCATCACCACTGGTAGTCATTACCCACTTTTATAAATACTCCTCACCTATTTTTGCCCAAATCTCCAATCCAAGTCCCAGGAAATCACTTATCTATTTTCTGTTTCTATATACTTCTCTATTATGGACATTTTCTAAAATATTCCTCCTAACTGTAATTCTGTAACTTTGGAGACATGCTGGTCAAAGGAGATAGAGGTTTTGTTTTCTTTTGTTTTAAAGCTTTGTTCTCTTGAGCACCATCTTATGGCAGATAGATAAGTCAATACTCTTGAAATGGATAGAGGGGTAAATAGTTATTATCCAACAATAAAGATGAAGGAACTGACTTCGTGTACCAAGGGAAACCTGAAATCTTATCACTGCTTCTTGTTGCATATAACTAAATCTTTACATTTTTAAAAGCTACTGGGTGATAAATTATGAACTTTCTAACATTTTTTTCTTCTACTTACTTCTTTAATATAATAGGAAAAAACCCAATCAACTTACATAGTAGATTATGTATTTGGACATTAGCTTCTAGGCATTGGGGAGCAACTACAGTTATTGAGCAAGGAAGTCAGAATTTCAGCAAAGCTTTAGAAAATTATTCTGGAAATGATCAATACTTTGTTTGATAAGAGTATAAACCATTCAGCCATTGAAACTAAAAGGCAAACTGGAAAGCAGAAGGCATCAAATCTATGGGTTACATTTCTGTTTACATTTCTGCTTTTCTGCTTTGAAACAGCTGTAATATATATGTGTGTGTACAATATATATATACAATATAGATCCCTCTCAATCATACATACATACGTACACACATACAAACACAAACATATCAAGGTAACTTTCTTATAAATGCAAACATTATTATCAATAATTTCTGCTACTTCGATTTTGTTATTCCTTTAACTTCCAGTTACTTTTAATAAGGATCTATCACAAATAAAAAACTTTTCTTTTACATCATGTCATTTAGTCAGCTTTTCTGTAACATATATTATAGATTTATTTATCTATACACAAAAGCCACACTAATCTGAGTACACAGATTTTATAAACACATGCAAAATCATGGAAAATCGATGGCTTACAATTTGATGTAAAAGTTTTAAAGAGAGCATACCTCTATTGTTTTAAATAAAGGATCACGAAATCAAGGAACACTGTTTAAAACAGCCATTTATTTCACTATATTTATAGACTGATCGCATGCATTCTCATATAAAGTAGTGTTTTTTAAAAGAAAATCTATCAAGAAATATAACCCAGTATTCACAGTTTGATGAATCTTAAATGTGTACTTCCAATTGAGAGATACAATTGCAAACAACAGCCTGCACAAACCAAACAGAGAAAAATTGACTGAGAGGGGACAATAGCATTGAGTGTACCTTTCAAAACTAGAGCTGTAATCCAGTTTGCAAGAAAATGAAGAATGGAAGTATTGGCCTAAACTCCACTGAATCTCAGAAGCCTAACACAATACAAAACAAGTGACATCCTTTTCTCAAAGAGGCGCAAGGCTCATTGAGTCTGGCGATTCAATTACCCTGTCAACCTGGAAAGAACCCCCCTCCTGTGTTGAGGTCTACTGGCAAAGCAATGTGGGACAGACTACATTGTACACAGCTGGTAAATATCTAAAAAGCTGCAGGCTTTAAAGAACAACAATTTTTGACCTTTTATGATTGCTACAGTGATTCTCCAACAAAAAATTACGAGAGTTTTTTTTTTCTTAATGTTTAACAACATATTATCTTCTCAATTAATCATCTTCAAATATCTCATATTCATATAAAAATATTTTAAATAGATATCTAAGCACAATGTCCCATTAGGAAAAAAATATGAACAAATTAATGAAACAGAAAGTGGATTTCCAAAAATAGAGATGACTGTGATCTTGCTTAGACATTTTATAAACTTCTCTAAGAATCCCTTTTGTCTTTTTTTCTACATATTGTGTAGACCCTGAATAAATGAAGTGTGTACTCAAAATAACTACTGATTCTGAAATATCTACAAAAAACCTCGGGAAGCATGGATCTTCTAAGATAGTTCATCATAATTCTCATATTTCCTCATGCTTGATATGACGAGTGTTAACTTAGATATATGTTTAGCGAAAATACTTTAGACTTCAAACTTTGGACACTCCTTTTCTGATGAGATCTTTATTAAAAATATGATTTTATAAACAGCAATTTATTTCAAAAACAGCAATCACTTCTATAGTATTTATCATATTGAATGACTAGGGAAACTAATAATAATTCCACATAAAAATTGTTGAGTAACCACTATATTAGACATTTTCATAGAAAAATATTATCCAGTTTATACTGCAACTCTGTAAGTTAGATGCTACCTTTCCCTTCATAAGTGAAAGTAAGGAGGTAATTTTCCCCAGTTTCACAATAAGTGGTTTTTCTAGAAGTTCAAACCAGACTTCAAATCCTAATAAATCTGACAATTCAGATTTAAATCTGACTATGCAGGAATAATTTTTAAATTCTTTCAAAACCCTAAATTGATATAAAAGTATTTATCACTTTTCTCCTAAATTAACTATTTTAAGTACTTGAAATATTAAGAAAAAATTCTGATATGTAAAAAGGTACCTGGCTGTTGAAGGAGTAGGAGTTAAGGTATTTTTACAGCATTTTAGAAAATTAGTGTTAAACGCTGTGAAAGGATTCTCTGTATCTTTATTGGAGACTTTCTTCAGCCTTTGCTCATCCTTAAAGGATTAGACACTTGGGCAAGAGCTCACAATGCCCTCTTCACAAAAACAATAGGTACTATTAATTATTCCATCAATCAACCATTCACTTCGTGAATGAAAACTGAACTTAGACTTACATTGAGTTTTTAAAAAGTCAAAGATCAAAATTCCTTTTGTTCTTCTCAAGCCCATATAAGCTGTTTTTTTCTAATTTTTGTTGTATTTTTTTGCTACAACTCTACGAGTCATTATGAATTATTTCAAATCTTAAACAAATTAACTGAATTTTATAGATAAAGCCTATTCCCTTGATATATCTGTGTGCTAGACTTACTATCCAAGCATACTTTCATAGATATTTCACAAATCATAAATGTGTTTTGATGATCAATGACAGTTCCTGTCTATGAGTATTTAATAAGTATAAACTAAAGTGAATCTATTCAGGGTCCTGAATTTTAAACATCATTCATTTTAACACAAACTAATTTTCAAAACAGAAAACAATGAACATGGATTTTCATGATAAATTGCAACCTAGAAGTGCTTAATTAATAAATGTGCCACATTTTTAAATGCCTATAGAAGTCATATTTAATGCTTTAACTGGATTTGCTAAGACAAGCTGTATGTTGTACCCACAGATAATAATAGAGAATAAGATCACATACTGTTATTATTTTCATTTGCGGAGTTAAATCTGAATTTACCTTGTTTGCAATACTTGTGATGAATGATTTAATATCAAGATTAGTTGGACAGCTCTTCTGACAGGGGGCATCTGCACATTTCAGGCATCTAGGAAATAAAATAACTATGTTAAGAAACTACAAGTGAGATAATCTATATATTTTCTACCTTATACTCATTCAGAGTCCGTGTCTAGTAAGTATAAATAAAATTATATCATTTTTAGGTACAAACATTTTTAAGCAATAAATACAAAGTTTCTGTGTTTCACCTTTGGCACTTCTCCTGGGATGCATAAATGAGAATCATGCTGGCTAGCAACTGCCCCTCCTCTCAGAGTTCCTTCTTGATTTTAAGAGACTCATACTGATTTAGGACATACCATTCCCTCACTCTATCAGTTTTGTTTGATCCTTCACTATGCTGACAATACTTGCATGCAGTTTTTTATGATAAGGTTTGTAATTCTTTTAGACCAAAATTATTACACAAATGCAAAGATCAAAGGTAAAGTCTTATTTTACCACTTGAAATATCCTTTCTTCCACACTTCCTTCCTTCCAGCTTCCCTCTCTACCTCTCTCTCTCTTTCCAATCTTCTGAAGTCTTTCAGCCTCCATCCCATTCACATGACAACTGAGTTCTGTAATAGATGCTTCAAAGCATAGCCCAGATCCACCCTCTTCAGGACCAAAGCTTTATTCCCACAACTGCCTTCCCTCTGCTGCTGAAGAGAATGGGCTCCAACAAGGTCAGCCTCCTTTCCAGTAGCAGCACACATCCAATTCAAGGCCAGTGAGTGGGGTTAGAGCATCGCTACCCATTCCCATATTTGGGGAACTAGTCTGCAAGGAGCCACTGAAGCATTTATTGTGACTATTTGCTCAATCCCACTTCCTTCACTCTTCTACAGATGTTAACCTGCATATAAACTTCCTGCATATTAATCTCATCTCAGACTGTCCTTCCTGGGGAACTGGTCAGAGATACATTTGAACTTTGTTGCACCTAAGAACCACCTGGGAAGCTTGATAAATGGCACAGACTTCACAGAGGAGCCCCTACTGAGTCCAAGTTACTGGCCTGGGAATCTGCATTTTGAAAAGGGCCTCTGAAGTGATTCTAGTGTTCATAGTTGGAACCACACTGTTAAACCACATTCTATAATTACTCATTCAGGACAACTAAAACCAATGGCCAGACTCATCCTTTATTTGCACATTAACTTATATGTGTTTTTCTTCGTTTATTCATTCATTTAATACATATTTAATAGGCCTCCATTACATGGCAGAACCTGGGATACGAGAAATAAAAGTGTTGGAAAAAGATCACCATGGTCCTGATATCACAGAACATGCAGTTTGAATGAAGTACAGACACAGAAAAAGCCACACACTGCTCAATGTGGTCAGTGAGAATTTGGGTGAAATATAGCATGCTAAGGGAACACAGATGAAAGACAGTAGTCCTAGAGGGAGAGAGACAGGACACACTTCTTGGGAGGAATAATACTGAAATAGAAGCTTAAAGAATGAGTGGACATTGGGAAAGCAAACGACAGTGGGATTCTGAGTGCAGGGTCACTCAGGATAATTAACCAAGAATAGAAAAAGTATGCACCAGTGCCTGGAAAGAAAAGAACGTGACAGGGCAGGTAAACTAATGAATTTGGTCTAGTATAAAGTGAGAGTGGGAGTAGAAAGAAATGAGTGTGGAGATAGACAACTAAGGAAAATATACTGCTGCCACATGTGTCCGAAAAACAGCATTCTCCAAGAATTTCACTAAGAATGAATCCTACATTGCTCAGTGACAAAGGTGACTAGCTAGCTCATTTTCTATACACTTCCATGTGTAAAGACCTTGGTTCATTTCCTTCATGAAAACAATACCAGTCTCCTTGTCATTCTTTTGTGAGTAAGAGAGCCCTCTTCATTGTCTGAACCAATTTCTCAGTACCTAATTAATATCTTGTTTTTAAATCTGATCTCTTTTCTCTGGTTTGTGCCCTTAGCCTTCTCTCTAAATTAAATTTTACACAATGAGTACCAAAGGCTTTTCATAATCAATTGTCCTCTCTGAAATGTAGTCATTAAACCTCTCCCCTATCATTTCTGTAAATGCCATTGTTAGATTCACATCCATCATTTAGTTGAATTCCTGTCTGCTCATACTTAACGTTTTTTCCCCGAAACACTATGGTTGAGTTCAAAATAATTTCTTCAAAGTATAATCTGCAGCATACATTGCAAACAATACAAAAATCTCCATAATGTATGCTCTATTTCGTCCTTGATGTTAAAATGAGGTGATATTTATATGTGTAACTGTCATGTGGATAAATATACTGAGCATTAATAGTGGTTTGAAAGGATTTTCTTTTACGCTGCAATATAAAATAGCTAAAAAGAAATAATAAGCCAACTTAAATATCATCTTATTATTGAAAAAAAAGTCTTTTCAACAGTTGTAAAAATATCTGCCATTACACAGGAGTAAGCACACAGACACACACACACACACACATATATATATGGCACATCATATGGATTCTGGTTATCCCTATGAAGTCACAAGTTTCCTGCTTTTCTTTTTTCTAACACCCAACTTGAATAATAACACAATTAAAAAATAAAGTTACAATGTCAGCAGGTATAAGTGAATGAAATTAATGTGCACTGTATTTTTCTGTTCTTCCAGAGAAATCTTATATTCAACTTAAACAGATTCACTTAACAGCATTGACAATGCAAGGATTTTTAGTTGTGGTTATTAAGCCTCTTTACCAAATAATTCTCCTTTTATTATTGAGCTAGTTCACAAATAACAGCTGTTGAAAATGTCAGATGTTAATGAGGCAGGGCCACGCAAACCTGAATTGTAGCATTCTTTTTTCCTTTGGTGTCATGAATATGCCAGAATGGGCAGACTCTGATAATAATACCATCTTGCAATTCTCTAAGCGCTCTGCAGACTAAAGTGCATCAGGCTGCCATTAATCCCACTTATCACTCTGACAGCTCAGTAATTACACTACTGCTATAGCCAGGTAGTCCTAATAAAATATCAACCACTGCACTGGAATGCATACTGGTGAGATGTTTTATTAAACTTTGAGGGGTAGGGGTTGATCATCAAGTGACATTAGTGTTGACCTATTTTTCTATTTGACAATAAATTATCCTTTGACCATGCCATAATAGATATTACAGAGTGCATTTACTGTACCAAATCAGAAAGGTGCTGCATTACAATGATATAGGCAAATGGTATAAATAAAATAGCAGAAATGCATGTCAGAATGTTATTACCTAAATTGCTTTAAATGATTGATACCATGAAAAATCACAGACACAGTACTTAGGGGAATATGTCAACAATTATTGTAAACCACAGTTCCACATACATTTCTCCTTAAAAGTAAAATTACACTTGTTTTCATCTTTAGTCATTTAATTCCCCTTTTACCTTTCAAAGTTACTCTCTTATAGTGCTGTTTATTTTTAAATGCATAAGCAGAAAAAATTAATTCAGATAAACAATTATGTCATACTTTTTCCCCAAATAGTTGTTATAAAGTTAAAGAAGTGTATTCGATTTTTGTAAGCTACAAGGAAACAACTTAGAGTTTTCACTAGTCATACACTTTTTAAATTTTCGTATTTAATACAAAGCGTAACAATGAATTTCACTAAGAGCAAAATATAGAATTCTTAATCAATGTTAATCTTTCATGATTCGACATGACCATAAAAAATGTATGAAAACTTAAGTACTGTTACTTAAAGGCCAAAAACTATTAAAGATATATTTATCCATGATATTTCTCTAGAGAAAGAGAAATATGATTCCTCTTTCCAAATATCAGTGAGGCTAGACAGTTTGACTCCATAGTATGACACCAAAAATATTATAGTGAGTAATGAAACAAGCGGCATTTCATTCTTCACACATCTGAGAACAGATGCCTGCTTCTTTTATTGGTAACCATCCACAGCATTTGGGATTGTAACCTATGCTTGTTAAAGAATTTTCTACTCATGAGTTTAACTATCTGAATTAATTTCTTTCTCAGTTAAAAAATAATAGTAATAATAAAGCACATACACACAAATCTATCTGAAACCCTTAAAACTCCCACTGCATTATCTTAGCTTTGCTAGAGTTTGGTTTAATTGAATCAGCACTGTTTCATCAGGCTATGTAAATATACATTAATCTATATATAATGGCATTAAGCAAGAAAGTATTTACATTAAAAATTAAAATATTTTCCTAATAGTAATATTGCATTTCCTTAGATATTTAATGTTCTATATAATAATTTATAAAGTCTACCTAATTTAGATGTATCAGATGGATTTGAAACCTTGTTTCCCTACCCTATAAGCACCAGTGTAGGAAAATATATAGTTTAGTATCTTCCCCAATGGTGCAGAATGTCTACTGAAAACTGGGCAGAATCAACTGTCAGGTTGAAAAGAAATGTGAATAAAGAAATCGAAGTTGGAAGTGTCATATATGTATGAGTTCCACAACTTCTATCCTTTGCTTCCAGACCCTATCATAATAAAAAGAGACAAGAAAGATGGCTGGTATCTTTAAAACATGATGGGACTAATTCCATGTTCTGATCCATTAAGCAGTCAAAACAGCCAAAAGCCATCCTCAGCTTCCAATAATTATCTGCCTATTTATACCTCTGTGCTTCTCTTAATAATCCATTAACAGCCCTTCCTATGTACTTCTGACTCTGCTTCTCTGATTACACCACAGGTTTTTAATAGCTTAGGGCTATCTGGAAGTAACTTTGAATATTCTTAAATATGCATTTTGGCCTAGCCTTTATTATACTGAGCTGGAATCTATGATAACATCAATAAAAATAACTGAATTTTTAATGCTGTGCAGCATTCCGCCTTTTAACCACACCTGTGATGTTCATGTTTTGAGGCTTTTAATATTTATTTATATTTATAAGTTAATACCAAACATAATTTTACATAGCTATTTATCTACTAGAAGTTTCCTTCTGCACACGGGTGCTTCAAAACAATTCAAGAGAAGCAAATTTAGAACAGAACACAATTCACACAACTGATGCTCACAATTATCTGTTGGATGATAATAACCAGGAAGCTGGAAATAAAACATAGTTGAGAACTTTCCTACAAGTATTTTCTGAAGTCTATGTCAGGAGATTATTGGTTTTATCATATAAAAGTTTTAAAATGTATAGTTTATACTTTTTGCATATTCTGAATTAAATGAAGGTACTTACATTAAATTCCATAGTCCTTATTTATCTTCATCCATAACAGATTCCTAAAAATTTATAAGACTATTTCTATCTCTGCCTCATAGATGAGGCTCCAGTCATCTCCCACAAGCACAAAAGACCAGTGGCCAAGGCAGTGGAGGAAACGACTAAAACACATTTAGTATCTTACACCCAGGACTATCCCATCTACATATAAAAACAGGTTAGAAATTTAAAAGGTGGTGTTCTACTGACCCCATCTCTTGATGACATCAGTGCCTCCTTGCCAGAGTAATTTGAAGACTGAAAAAAGCAGTTAAGAAGTCACAGCTAGAAAAAGACCACAGTATTATCTCTCCTGGAGTCCAATTTTAGTTTAGGAAAAAAAAAGTAAAAGGTAGTCTTGACTGTCTCCTCAAGAGGCTTCTCAAGTCCAGATGAAAAGGTTGGGTTTTACAGTATCACGCAGTTTTGAAGGCTTACCCAACCTTAGTAGTCATTGAGGCACTATGACTCAGAGAAGGAAAGTGACTTGTCCTCAATCTTCCTCAGAGTTTATGGCAAGCTTTTCTAACTCAATCATTGTCTGTTCTAGTCTGTAACATTTATTTTCTTCTAATTCATGTGTGATTATTAGGAAGCTAGTTTTATTGCAATTTTAAGCAACTGTGATTTAGCCATTTGTGCTAAAAATATACTTTTATTAGCATATCCTTATTAAAAACTTAAATATGCTACAAAAATCCTCAATAGCATAAGAAACCACAACCTCAATCAAGTCTTTCATGCTGTCTTACAAGCAAATAAAATATCTTCATAAAAACTTAGTACATATCACCTTTTATAAAATTTTAAACAAAGATTGTTCTGTTTTACTATACAGGAAAAAGATATCTTTATGATTGTTAAAGACTGTTGCTCTTAAACGTATTTGTTTTGCTTTCTTACCTTGAAAGAGATCTGGACAAAGAAGAAAAAGATTCAAAAATAGGCTTTTGGCATACAGCGGTGGAACAAGAAAGATGTGATGGAAATGGTATACATTAATAACTGCAAAAGAGTCACTGGGAGAAAATACACACATCATGAATACAGGTACAGACAGTTATAACCAGGAATGAAAAGAGAACAGAGCCCATATAAAGAAAGTAGCGTCAGTACTTAACACTTTCTGAATCTACTGGGGCTCTCACTTACTGGAAATATAAACGCTATCTAAATGAAAAGATTTAAATAGTAACACTGAACAACAATGACCAAAAGGCCAAAAGAAAATGGTTTTTGTTTTGGGTTTTTTTTTGTTCCTAAATGATTGTACTGATAATTATGCTGAAAATCATGGGATTGAATGAAATTATTGTAGGTTGCAGCATGAAGGAAAAGTGTCCCAATTCTGACTACTCCCTGTTAGAAAGTTATTTATGGAGCATAAGATCGTGGTTTATAAACTGAATTGTTAAAATTGAACAAAAATCAGTTATTAATTACATCTATTAGAAGTAATTAAATATTAGCTATTCACCAGTTTTTATGTATCAATAATACAGAAACAGTAACAGTAAAGTCAATGAATACAGGAAAAAATACGTAAAAGCATTCATTAAATGTTTTCCTGCCCAGTAGGTATCTGAGCACTAAAATAGCTGATATAATTTGATCCCTGTCACCTGCAGCTACAAGTGAGGTACACTTTAATCAAGAAAACCAGAGAATACCATAGATAAAAGATCTGCTTTATGTCCTGGAGGGACGGGCTTGTTGGCAACCCTCTCCTAGGAAGCCATTCTTTATTCACCTTAAAGATAGCGGGGGCTGAGAGTATGTACTTAAAGGGATTGAGGAAGATGGCATGATTCAAGAAGATCAAAGTTTCCTCTGTCTTGTAGTAATGAGGAAAATAGCGATAAGCCATGTACCTAGGATAGGATGCTTTATAGAATCTGTCTATATTTAGCATAAGTCAGTCAGATAACACATAGCATATATGTATTTAGTGTGTGCATTCACCCAGACTTTCATGTATGCTAATATTAAGTGCTCAAATGTGCTTGCTCATCCAAAGCCTTTAAGTGTATTAACTCAGAAAAGGTAACACTGAGGTTAAGAGTACAAGCTCTGGTGCTTGATTGCTCATATTTAATTGTTGACTTCACTTTACTGGTTTTAACATGTTAGGCAAAGGACTTAAACTCTCTGAGCATGAGTTTTCTCATTTGCAAATGGGGATAACTTGTACATCAAATTGTTGCAATAATTTTTAAAGATTATACCCTTATATGCATTTCTTTAGTAACTTAACAGGTATTCTCTATAATCTTCAACATATTCTGAAAGTTATATATTGCTTTATCTTCCTTAATGTGGAAGGAGGTAGTGAAGAGTCAAGGTATAATGTTTCATAATTATTTATGTACATTTAACATAGTAGACATCTGACAAACATATATATATGCTTTAAGTCTTCATTTTCTCCATACAGGATTTCAGAAGAAGGAAAAATTATTTTCCTCTCAGGAGAATCACAGAAGACTTCTTAGACAGAGAAATTTATGCTGATAGTTGAGGAATAGGTAGGACTTGATCATGTAGAGATTAGTATAATAGAACTTAATACTGAGAGCAAGTTATCAATGCTATATGGTTCTTTTTATTCTACACAGCAGCTGCTACCACACCATGTACATTTTAACTGCTCAAAAATGTGAAATGAATGAACAAATGAATGACAAAAATACAGGGAAAAGAAACTATTGCCTAATGCAATCCATTAAAATAGATTATGCCGCTGCCAGCACACCATGTACATTTAACTGCTCAGTAATGTGAAATGAATGAATGAATGAATGAATGAATGAAAGAAAAAAAATACAGGGAAAAGAAACAATTGCCTAATGCAATCCATTAAAACAGATTATGCTGCTGCCACCACACCATGTACATTTAACTGCTCAATAATGTGAAATGAATGAATGAATGAAAAAAATAGAGGGAAAAGAAACTATTGCCTAATACAATCCATGAAGATAGATTATGGGTTCATCCAGGACAAGACTATAATTCAGCCAGGCGTGGTGGCTCATGCCTATAATCCCAGCACTTTGGGAAAGGCCATGGTGGACCTTTCCAAAGATTACGAGGTCAGGAGATTGATACCATCCTGGCTAACACGGTGAAACCCCGTCTCTACTAAAAATACAAAAAAAATTAGCCAGGCGTGGTGCCACACACCTGTAATCTCAGCTACTCGGGAGGCTGAGGCAGGAGAACTGCTTAAACCCGGGAGGCCCAGGTTGCAGTGAGCCGAGATCGTGTCACAGCAGTCCACCCTGGGTGACAGAGTGAGACTCCATCTTAAATAAATAAATACATAAATAAATAAAATGAAAGACTATAATTCATCTTTGGTTCTCAGTGCATATCCTAGATGGCACATATATAGGTGCTCATGTGTGTCTGAGAAACATTTCTCAGTCACTGTACTTCAGGAAATCAAACAACAAAAATACATGTCAATCTCATCAGTGGCCCAATATTATTTACATTGTACTGAATATGGAATCCTTTCTTCTTGAGGCTTTTGGTTGTTTCCCCACGGTAATGGTATGATGTAAAAAATATTCTCCTAAAATAATTAAATTAAAAATGATAGGTTGAACAACACAATGTACTGTGAAACTTGTACTGTTGAAAATGGCTACATTCTAGCTAAAACTGTGACTGATCTTTATTATGGATTTGAAAAGCATCTGAAAGATGCAACTGGTAAGTATGAGGATATATGTGACAAAAGATGCTTTCCTCTATTCCTGCTCCACACATTATCTCCTAGCTATTCTGTACAGCCTATCTCCCTTCCTTTTTTAATTGTTGTCATCTTATGAGATGGCAACAAAATATTTCTTATGTTCCAGGGTAGGGTAGCAAATTTCCCTGACAAAATAAGCTATCCATGTACAAATATGGTCTGTCTTTCTGTAAGTTCTGAAAGTTATATATTGCTTTCTCTTCTTTAATGTGGAAGGAATTAGTGAAGAATCAAAGAATAATGTTTTACAATTATTTATGTACAATAAGCATAGTAGACATCTGACAAACATATACACATGCTTTAAGTGTTCAGTCCAATGATTTTTACATTTTGCACCGGTCATATGAATTAACCAGGCAAAAGCAAACCAATGATACTCCCATATATGCATTTCCTTTCTCAAAATCCTTCCAAAATCTTACAAAGAATTCAGTTAAGAGTTTTAATAGAGAAGAGTTTTAATAGAAGAGTTTTAAAGAGTTCAGTTCATAGTTTTAATAGAGAAATACCTATATCTTATATACCACATTAACTTGAATGTTTACATAAATGCAACCACATATATCCATAATAGATAATAGTTACACATTTAGTTAACATGTAGCCATATTCAGAAGCCCAAGGTTCAGAGTATTTTTTATAATCCCATCATTTTACAGTTACTATTTTCAATTTAACTAAAACAAGCCATATGTAATTATTTTTTGGAAACCAAGATATTGTTGCTTGCTCACCACAACTACAGTTCCCTTCATATTCTAGACAGCTGTTACATGATGCTTAATACACTTTTGATCCTTCACAGACCTTGATGACAGTACTAAGAGTTTTTATTACAGCTTTCCTACCGCACTGTAATCTTATTTCACCTGGACCATTTCCCCACTAGTGTTATAAACTCTTTGATTTATATCAAATAATTACCCAGACTTCATAAAAAAAAAATTTTTGTGTTGCATATTCACATGCTATGCAAATTATCTTCTTAATTTTTGAAACACCTGTTGTATGTTTATCTTAATTTCAATGACGCCCCTTTAGAAAAGTTTTAAAAACTAATATATATTTTTCATAGATGTCCTAGAAGTAAACTTTTCAGCAAACTTCAAAACTGAGAAAACTCTATATTTTATGACATATTTGCAGACAGTTTCAGAAATAATATATTAGTAATAGTAATCTGACATATAGATTTACTGTGCATGTACCCCAGAACTCAACGAAAAATAAAAATTTTAAAAAAGATATGAAAAAGGAAGTCAAATTGTTACATCCATAAATAAAATAGGTTATTGGTTCCTATACAATTCCTAGATGTATGGAATATGTTTGTTATGAAAAAAACAGTATGTAGACAAATATATAAACCTACCTCAGGGCATGTGGACTAAGATTTGGGATAGATTTCACTTTTCACAACGCTATATTGTTTGCATTTTTGGCAGTAAGTAAGTATAACTTACAGTATTAATAAACAAGACATAGATGTTGACAAAAATCACATTATCTCAAGTAATTTTTACTTTTTGCACTGGTCATATGAACTAACCAGGCAAAAGCAAACCAATGATACTCTCATATATACAATTTCTTTCTCAAAATTCCTCCAGAGCCTTACAAAGAATTCACTTAAGAGTTTTAGGCCGGGCGCGGTGGCTCAAGCCTGTAATCCCAGCACTTTGGGAGGCCAAGACGGGCGGATCACGAGGTCAGGAGATCGAGACCATCCTGGCTAACACGGTGAAACTCCGTCTCTACTAAAAAAAAAAATACAAAAAAACTAGCCGGGCGATGTGGTGGGCGCCTGTAGTCCCAGTTACTCGGGAGGCTAAGCCAGGAGAATGGCGTAAACCCGGGAGGTGGAGCTTGCAGTGAGCCGAGATCGCGCCACTGTACGCCAGCCTGGGTGACACAGCAAAACTCTGCCTCAAAAAACCGGGAAAAAAAAAAAAAAAAGAGTTTTAATAGGGGGACCATAATTGATATACAACTGACCATATGTTTGAACTACATGAGCTCACTTACACGTGGGCTTCTTTTTTCAACCAAACAAGGATTGAAAATGCAGTATTTGTGGAATACAAAATTTGCCTATATGGAGGGCCAACTGAGGAACTTGACAATGTGCAAATTTTGGTATATGCAAGGGTCCTGGAAACTCTCTAGCATATACCAAAGGATGACTATATTTCTGAGTATTTGGTGGCTCATAAATCTACCATAAAAAAGGGCTGAGGTGGATGTAAAGAATACTGAGTGAAAATGCAAGTTCTGGAGGCACTCATTAATTAAGCTGAAACAATAGTAAAAAAAATTTGGCCTTAAAATTAAAAGATAGTATTCATCAACAATAGAATCTTGAAGTAAATAAATGTCTCCATATATTAGTCATCTAGGTATAACTGAACAACAAATAATTCAACTCAAAATTATTAAAAGGTTCTGTGTTCGAAGTCTGTAATGGCAAAAGGGAGGAGTTACTAGAACTTACTTAGAAGATGATAACTTAATATATTGGACACATACTTCATGGAGAGGACTTTCAAAAAATATATATATATATACACATACACACATATATGCACACACACACACACACACACACACACATAGCAGGGCACAGTGGCTCACGCCTGTAACTTCAATGCTTTGGGAGAGTTACTTCAGGTCAGGGTTCCATATCAGCCTGGGCAACACAGAAAGACCCTGCCTGTACAAAAAAAAAAAAAAAAAAATGAAAGAAATTAGCCAGGTATGGTGTCTCTACTTTAGGCACAGCTACTCTATAGACTGAGGCAGGAAGATTGCTTGAGCCCAGAAGGTCAAGGCTGCAGTGAGCTATGATTGCACCACTGCACTCCAGCCTCGGTGACAGAACACTGTCTCTAAAAACGATTTTTTTTTAGATAGAGTCTCTCTCTGTTGCCCTGACTGGAGTGCAGTCGTGCCATCTCAGCTCACTGCAACCTCTGCTTCCTGGGTTCAAGCGATTCTCATGCCTCAGCCTCCCGAGTAGCTGAGATCACAGGCCTGTGCCATCACACCCTGCTAATTTTTGTATTTTTAGTAGAGACTTTCACCATGTTGGCCAAGCTGGTGTCGAACTCCTGACCTCAGGCAGTCCACCCACCTCAGCTTCCCAAAGTGCTGGGATTACAGCTGTGAGCCACTGTGCCTGACCTAAAAAAGATTTTTTTTTGTATGTAGTTTTTTTCTTTAAAAGTGCAACAGTGATTGCCATTATTATAGAGGCTGAAATAGCACATTTGGAAAGCAATGGCCATATATGAATTGTATTCCTCTTAGAACTGTTGAGTTTCATGTGTGGCGTCCATACAAGTTTATTTGGTAGTTTTATTCCATAAAAATGGTGCCACTCTCCCATTTACACACAAAAAAAGGAAACCTTCACATGCGCGCGCGCACACACACACACACAAGCACACTAAATTCAAATTAAATTTAAATTTAAATATTCATTCATTTTACTTAGTTAAATCTATGTTGATTATGCCAAGTGAAAGGATAGTTTATTCAGCACAATTTTTTTTCTGAACTTTTAATGCAATACTGGTGATCTTTTTAAAATCCCTATCTGATCATGATATTCTCCTAAGTGGAGAATCTTGGTACAATATCATCCCTGAGCCTCGGCTTCTATTGCATTTCCACAGCTAGAGCTGCAACACCTGCCAGATGCTAAAACTCTGCTCATAGTTCCATGTGTAGGTCATTTTCTTTTTTTTTTTTTTTTTTTGAGACGGAGTCTCGCGCTGTCGCCCAGGCTGGAATGCAGTGGCCGGATCTCGGCTCACTGCAAGCTCCGCCTCCCGGGTTTACGCCATTCTCCTGCCTCAGCCTCCCGAGTAGCTGGGACTACAGGCGCCCGCCACCTCGCCCGGCTAGTTTTTTTGTATTTTTGAGTAGAGACGGGGTTTCACCGTGTTAGCCAGGATGGCCTTGATCTTCTGACCTCGTAATCCGCCCGTCTCCGCCTCCCAAAGTGCTGGGATTACAGGCTTGAGCCACCGCGCCCGGCTGTAGGTCATTTTCAAACTGTGCATTCCACACGCTCTTCCCTTTCCTGAAGAGCCATACTTCAAGTTTCCATCACAATTCAGCTCAGATGTCTCCTGTGGAAACCCCTGGCTATCATGCTTGGAGCCATTTTGATCTCTCATAGCACCCCGTGGGTTCCTTTATCAAAGCAATTATCACATTGGACTGTAACAGCTGATTCACTTTTCTAGTCTATCTTCTATTTCCTCCTCCAGTGAGAAAATGGTTGGGTTCCTTTGTCTTTGAGGTTAGTCTACTTGGAAATAGATTAATTTGAATTCAGATGAAAAAGTCAGAATTTTGGCAATAATCCAGTTTTTGTACAGTTAATGTTTGGTAAAAAACTATTTGTAAATAATTGTTCTTCAAATTTATGTAAATAACAAACCTTTATAATTTTCACATTGTATTTAATTTATTTAGTAGGTATTTATGCAAGGGGTTACTGTATACTAGCACTGTTCTATGTGCTTTATGTTAACTCATTTAATTTTCATAATCACTCAATGAGGTAGATAAAAATATTAACTCCTATCTCTATAAAAACCTGATGAGGTAGACACTGTTGTTATTCTCATTCTAAAGAAAAAGATATTAAGGCACAAAATTTGCTCCTCTGATTTAGGTTTGAAATATGTTATTGCCTATTTGTATGATCCTGGTAATCATCAAGAAAATAAAAATCTCCTAAAAATCTATAATTCTGGTTATCTCTGTCACTTCCTCAGAACAGTATGGTGACATCAGGGCTTGCCTCACAGTTTCTGAAAGGCAGATTCAGGACTCCTATCCAGGTTTGACTTGCTCTACAGACCAGCCTGTGAGGATCATCATTTCATTTCTGCAATAGTTCTCATAATGATAACCAGTAATACCAGAGAACTTGAGAAAGTTTCCTGAAATAACACATTAAAACCATGCATATCATAGTCATTACTATGTATTTTATAGCTGACTGATTTTAGAAACAAGCAAACAAAAACTCCTCATTTATTTACTAGAAACCCAGCAATAATACTTGCATATCATGTAATTATTTACAAAGCATTTTCTCGTATGTAAATTACCTGTAGAAATCAGTAAGACCAATCATTCCAGTGTAAATACTAGACAAAATAAAAGCAATTAGAAACAACATGTATCACTATCAGAAATATGAGGCATAATAGATACAATAAAAATACATATATAATAGATAAAATAAAAATAACATATCCAACCTGTATAACCATGACTCTAAACTAATTATGTCCCTATACAGCATATGGAATATTATATAACGTGACAAAAAAGTAGCTCAGAACAAAACTGTCCCCATTAAAACTATTGTGTGGACCACTATAACCTCATGCAAGCTTTTGTATGAAATGGCTTAAGACATGATTTTTGTTCTTAGGCATTTAATGCCTAAGAATTAATGCTGATGTTGCACATAAAGAATATGTGGAAATTTCAGGAAATTAATGAATATGGGTGAAAAATAGATAAGAATATAAATGTTTAATCTTCTCAATTTAATTCATATCTTAAGGTAGACCACGTTTTCGGGCAATGGCACTGCTTGGAAAGTGAACTAATATGAAGATGATCTATTCATTAAGAGAATATTTTTTTGAGAAAATTAGCCTAGAAGCTAAAGGACACAATGTTCAGAAATAATATCTTGAATAACATCATTAAAATTAGCTGCCTACAGTTTAATATGATTTAAACTTGAAAAACAGGAAAATAAAACAGCTAAGGGTAAATAATATATAGTTTTGTAAAAATGGAAAATTCCCTCCACTATGCTCCTAATAAAATGCATAAGAGCACTGACAATGCTGTCACAGTATGTCACATGCTCCGTTAATTTAGGAAAGCTGAATGAAGAATTTGAGGGAAGGTAATAGTAGTACTTAAATGTGTTTGTGTTCTGCGGAATCTTAACATGTTATTTGCATTGTTCCTTCATTCTTTGTTTTCTTCTTTCCTTCAATCAACAAATATCTATAGAACACTTAACTAATTTCTTGAGATTTTGCTAGGTGCTGGAGATAACAGCATGAATAAGTTATAGGTTCTGCCCTCAAGAATCTCACAGTGGTGGAGTCAGATCAATAAATGTTCATCCTCAGATAATGTAGAGGTGGGGTAATAGAAAGATAAGAGATACAGGGTATCTTTTTCTTCAATACAAACCCAAGTTTAGAGGTACACTCATCTGTTCACTCCTCTATCTTCAAAGCCTAGCATCATGCTAAAGACACAATGACCTTTCAATTTTCATTTGTTGACTAACTGAATGGGGTATTTATTTGTTTCTTCAGGAAGAATGAGAGAGAGAGAGAGAGAGTATGTGTATGTGTGTCTTGTGGACAGGCCAAGTAACACATGGCTTTAAGAAGACACAGAATGTGAGGAATTGAAAGCATTTGTTACTATCCTACTGAAAGTGGCATAGAGGTTGCAGGACAGTTCTCTGAATGGCCTTGCACCAACCCGGTTCTCCCCTCTTTCCTGCCTGTAGGTCTCAAGAATAACTATAGCATGTGCTGTAAATGCAGCATCCTGAGCTAAGAAGGGACAAAGTAGAACAGATCAAGCTCTGTTCTAGTCTCCTCTAGAAACAGTCCTTCAACACATTAGCCCAATATGTCCTATGACCCTGGGGTATAAAATCCAGGGCAAGCTACTTCCCTGAGTCCCTCAGCTGTGATGCCAGTGGGATGCCCCCATTAGTGATATCATCCACACCTAGGCATCTTTCCTAAACCTTGGAGGACTGGTTCACAATGAGTCTTAGGCTCCTGTTTTCCCTACTGTCTATCTGTAAGTAATAAACCTGCTTCATGCAACTTGTTACCAACTCAGACAAGCTGGTAACCGTGCATGATGAATCTGCTTCACAGAGCTCTCTGCCCAACTACATTTAATTCACCCTCACTGTAAACAAATCATCCCTTCTTTCAAGTGATCTCTCTTCTTTTATCCACACACCATACATTTGGTACCCACCACAACACAATATCATAAAAGGCAGTATGGTTTAATGGATTCTGGATTTAAATCCAGCTCTATTATTAGCTTTGTGATCTTGAGAAAGTTATTTAAATCCTTTGTGCCCCAGTTTCCTCATCTAAATTGCTAATTATAGTCTTGACATTATACCATTATAGGGAGGATTAAATAAATAATACATGTGGAACATTTGGAACAGTTCCTGCCATTAATGAGTGCTCAATAATGTAAATCATTGTTGTAAATCATTTGTATTATAATCTAGGCACAATGGAGAATACAATGTAGGAAATGAGCACTGTTTTTTAATAGCTACCGTGAAGTATAGTGCTATAGTGAAAACTGTAAAACAGTGACTGCCACATCAGTCACTGTGAAAATAAATGAGATAATTATGACAAGCACCAACATCATATTTATAGTAGCTGCTCAATAAATGTTAACTAGAAAACATGATGAAAAATATCTCAATCTCCCAAGCCAATCACGGAGGAACACAGAAGGGAAGTAGTATCATGTTGAATAAAAATAAACTGTGTAACCAAAGAGATTATAAGAATAAAATTGTAAATGCCATGTGCATCCATTAGGATTATAATGAAAGCAGCAGCCATACCACAAAGCCAAACACAAACTGATCTCCATAGATACCACACTTGCACGATGAGTTATATTACACAATGACTTGGCAATCATTGTCTTATTTCTCCAAGTGATCTCTTCCTTAGTTCATTAATGGTTGTGATAGGACTGCTTCAGTAACAAATTCTGTATTTGGGTAGTGTAGATAAATTTTTATGTCAACAGTAGAAAGAAGTACTGAAGCCCAGGGTTGTGGGAGTAGGCAGGGAGGCCAATGAATCTCCCTTTGTCAAAGGAAGATCTCTGATGGAAGTTTGATTTTTGCCTCTTTTATTCCTCACATCTAAAATAGATATTTTTCCAAAACATGAATGCCTTCCATATGATGAGACAACACTAAAATTTCTGCTTTAATTAAACAGAAAGAAGAAGAGAAACAGTTTAAAATAATATTATAGAAATTTTTCTTATGTGCCACCTTTTCATTAAGCTGTGAAATTTCTCACCTGCTCCCTACTTGGCATTTTTTTAAGGTGAACTTTTCAGAACAACCCCACAGAGAGGAAATTGCTTTGCAAGCTAGGAAGATATTAATCTGTTCTCCCAGCATCATGGGTGCATAAATCCTTTCTTACTGAAGAGGTGTTGTTAAAGTTCTATATATAAGACGACAGTACAGTATTGATTTTGGTAATGCTAATACAAAAGCAGCATTTTCAGTAAAATATGCTATATTCTTTCAATTTTCCTGTCTTTGCTCTTGCTTTTCCTTCAATACAAAATATGTGACTGCTCCTTCTCACTTCCTATCTGGCAGGTTTCTGGGCATCCTTCAAGACACAGCATTAGGTGTCATCTCCTGTTGAGAAGCTTTCCTCAACTACCACCCCCCCACACACACACACACACACACTCCTCCTAAAGGTTATTTTTCCCTTATTCATATCCCCACATTTTTCAAACTATAACATAATTAATTTGTAAGTTAACTGTATCCCCAAATATCCTGATAGGTCTCAGGAGGACATTCATTCATTCCATAAATATTGTTTGAGTACCTGTTAGGTCCAGGGTCGATGGAAAATGACGGCAAGTAAAACAGAGACAGATTCTTTCTGTAACTTAGAATTAAACAAGTGAACAAACAAACATTGCATTGTAGACTAAGTTTAAATCATGATAGCACAGCGCAGTGACATCAGGGTATCAGGGAGGTCTTCCTGCTAAGTCAAGAAGAAGCAGGAGTTAGCCAGGGTGAGGAGACAAGTGGAAGAAGCAGAAGAGATGGGCAAATACCATGAGATGGCAGGAGGCCCAGCATTTGAAGGATTTGAAAGAAGGCCCTGGTGACTGAAGCAGGAGGTGAGTCCAGGGAGGCTGATGAGGGCAAGGAAAATGCCAGGTTAGTCTTTCATTTTCAGCAGCAGCCACACCAGGTGTTCAACAAATGCTTTTTGAATAAATAAATAATAACACTAACAAAGATAACTATGTCATTGCTTGGTTTTTGAGGGTATGAGTTCCTATCTTGAAAAAAACTGAAATTTTTAGAAGGTAATTTACCTCCCATTACTATACATAGGAATATTTTTGTCTTGTTAAGACTTTCCCCTTTTCATACACTTAAAAATAATGTCGAGAGCTATAATTCAGTATTAAATACAGAATATAAAGTATTTACAATGCAAGTAACTAGAAAAACACACATCTTACATACATCAGCTTCCAGGGCAAGTACTCATATGTAGGAAGTTTCACTTTGGATCTAAGGGGATGTAAACCATACAATCTCTTTAGGAAAAAATGATCATTATTTTCCACATAGTGTTACCAAATGAATACCCAATAAAGAATCTTGGCACTAACCATTTCTTTTGTCTGCACTACTGAATTCCCATAATATGCACTGCCTGAGAAATGGAGCTCCTATCCCTTTTTGATTACCTCATTTATAGACATCTCCCATCACAAAACACTTCAGTCATGGGGCAATCAAAGATACCTAAAAATAAACTCTTGAGGGAAGACAAATTAGAAAATCTAACCCATAATGGTCCTTCTGCACTGAAAAAAACACTGGACAAATAGTGCTGTCTGGCTACCATTCTGTTAATCAACAAATTATATAACCCTGAACAAACTACTTAACCTTTGCTAAGTGAAATCTCAGTTGTTTTAGCTTCGAGCAATGGGTGTATGATTAGCTGGTCTTTAAAGTGCCTTCCAACACACAAGGGCCATGACTCCATGTCCTCTTCACATGTGTCACAAGTGTTATCAGATTATGAGAGGAAAAACTTTAAACAAAAAAAAAAAAACATAGTTTCATTTTAGGGGGAAATTGATAATCACCAAAATTTTAAACTCTGAATGTTTCTTTACATGAGAGACATTAATCTTTCAGTAAGAACATAGTTGAGGCCTCCCCTAAAATTTCATTAGCAGTGAAACCCTTATTTTAAAAAGAATGTGAATAACTTGAATGAAATCCAATCCACAGCAGTAAAAATGGTAAAATATTTGACAACCCTAATCTGGTCCAAAATATTTGGCTACATTAAGTGATTAGGATACAGAATGTTTCCAGTTTCTCCACCCTGTATTTCTTGCCAACCCAACTAGCAAAATTTTGGAGTAAATCCTTAAGAGAGTTATATAAGTTCATTTTTGAGAATCAGGCACTGACCTTCACTACAGTCAGCAATTTCCCATTTATTTCTATACCTATCATGTCATTTTAGTCTCTTGCACAGGAAACATCAAGCTTCTTTCTAGAAAGTATGACAGAATAACCAAAAGATCTGGTCTGGAGCCAGAAAATAAGAGTTTATATCCTGTCACTGCTACTTGGAGGCTGCAGGGCTTGGCTAAGCCACTTAATCTTTCTAACATTCTCCATTTGGGAAATGAGATAATATTTACCTTAGAATCATGAGAACCCAATAAAGTACACAAAGTGTTGGAGCAAGCAGCTATTCAAGACAGTTATTTATTCACTTATACATGGTTTGCTGTGTTCACGCCCATTCCACCAACACCTTAACTGCAGTGTACTTCTGTGGGACTAAATTTTTTGGCTTGTGTTTTGCTTACTTGTTTCCCAGTCTGTACACCAGTATGACTGTATCCTACCAAAACAAATCTTTGCTGCATTGGTGTTCTGAAATATTTCACTAAATATCTCAAAGTTCTAAAAGCCCAAGGCATTTGTTGAGTAATCATTAGGTCAGATTTCTTATTCCTCTTGCTACTTCCCTTCCTGTTTCTGGTTAATGCTTCTTAAAATTGCTAAAATCTTGGCTTTTGAGTCTTTACTGCCCATTTAGCTTTTAACATTATGCTCACCTACTCTTAGGCAATCCAACACATTTATCCATACAGCTGCTTCTAACCTCACAACTATCTTTAATATTTCTTTTTCCTGCTAGCCGTCAAGTTACTCATAACGGTGGAAAACAGCACTTATCCAAACTAACACTGAAATACTTCTCTTAGAAGACAAGTATATTTTTGTTTATTATTGTGTAGAAACCACTCAGTACTGGTATGTTTTAAACTGTGCTTTGTTTTAGATGAATATTTCTAAGACAAATAAATATTACATTGTACTGTCACCTTCTACAATCTTTTGTGTATTTTTTTATTTTCCTAAATTGATATACTGTTACTAAAGACATGATTCTGATTTAATTCACTTAACAATTACATATTTATTTATTGAACATTTCCTAGATACTTACAATGGTGCAAACACTATACTATGCACCAAAGTTTCAAAGATGAACAGAATGTGATTCATAACTTACACAATAACCATATTATAGGACAGCAAATACTTAAATATCCAATTATGGATATATGGGATGTGATAAACTAAAAGTATGTGCAAAAGACTCTACAAACACGAAGAAAGGAATGGGAAGAAACAAGAGAAATGTCCCATGGAAAGTGGCTTTTGAGATGAATCTTAAAGAACAAGAACGATGTCTTCGACAGAGCAAGGAAGGAGGCATTTTGGTGGAAGCAGCAGAATGGGCAGAGTCATAGAACATAGAAGTACATGAAGCACTCAGGGAAAATCTCTGTTCCTCAGAAGACTTAGGATAACAGATACGTGAGAGAGGGTAGCTGGAATGAAATTCTAGACTGTATTGGAACTCAGTTTTACTAGTCCTCTAAGAATTTTATTGTAAAATTTTTATTGGAAGCCCATCTTCATTCCAAATATACAGCCATATTTGAATCTCTCTCTCTCACACATACACAAACACACCCCACATATATACAGTTCATCCTCCCGTATCAGTGGGTTTCACATCTGCAGATCCAACAAACTATAAAGCAAACATTCAAAAATAAACTTCAAAAAATAAAAAAATAGCAATACAACAATAAAAATAACATGAATTTTAAGATATAGTATAGCAGCTATCTATATTTGTATTTACATTTTTTAGGTATATGAGTAATCTAGAAATGATTTAAAGTGTACAGGAGGACGTGGGAGGATGTGTGTAAGTTACATGCAACTATTAAACCATTTTATATCAGGGACTTGAACATCAACTGATTTCAGTATCAATGGGGGGTCATAGAACCTTGGTGGATGACTGTAATGTCAAAGTACAGAGGGCACCTAAAGAACAACTGAGATACTTCAGGGATCAGAGAAGAAACAAAGACACAGGATAGTAAGCATAACTGAAGCTACAGGTCTGAAGTGTTCCAGGTTCTGAAGCAAGCAGAGATAGCCTAGAATGAACTCAGCTAGTGTAATTGAGATCAAACATCCCTTGCCTCAGGTAGCGGACTGTAGTTATATTCCTTGCTTAAAATCATGGGCCAAGTGGATAGGACTGATCTTCCCATGCAAGGTGTTAGAACAACACTGGAAGTCATGCTAATTAGGATAATATAAAACTGTATGCCAAAGAGAAAGGAGGAACCCAACACAAATGCAGCCTGAATCTAAGATGTACGTCCAGCCACCCCTCATGTGGTTTCCATAGATAAAACATCAACACAATATCAATATGGGACCACTCCCAGAGCCACCAGTTTAAGACTTGATTCTACATCAGGTGCCTTGGTGTCCATGTTGAGGCAATCACAGACTTGTTAGATGGGAAGGAGAAAGTTCATCAAGATAAACACGAATAAACACAACAATCATCCTAAATGCACAAATTCACAAAATTTCTAAAATGATACAAGGAAAAATTAACATCATAAAAAAGACTGCCAATTATAAGAAACAAATTTATTACAAAGTGGAAAAGGAGCAATCTGAAAATGTCTAAAATTACTGTTTAAAGTTCTCATAAGAAAAGAAAATAAAGGAGGTACTACTATCCCTTAATGACAAAATAAGAATATATGAAACAAAACGAGTAGAAATTAAAGAGAAATGGAGGGTACTAAAAAAAGCCAAGCAGAAATTCTAAAGATAGAAAATTCTGACATTACAGCTATTACTAAAAAGCCAAAAAGTAACAGATGCTGGCAAGGTTGCTGAGAAAAGGGAACTCTTACACACTGGTGGTGGGAGTGTAAATTGTTCCAATCATTGTGGAAAGCAGTGTGGCAATTCCTTAAAGAACTGAAAACTGAACTACCATTCAACCAAGCAATCTTATTACTGGGTATATAAATCATTCTACCATAAAGGCACATGCATGCGTATGTTCACTGCAGCAGTATTCACAATAGCAAAGACGTGTCATCAACCTAACCATCAACAGTAGACTAGATTTTTAAAAAATCATTATATATACACCATTGAATACTATGCAGCCATGAAAAAGAATGAAATCGTGTCCTTTGCAGAAATATGGATGGAGCTGAAGGCCATTATCCTAGGCAAACTAACACAGGAAAAGAAAACCAAATACTACATGCTCTCACTCATAAGTGTGAGTTAAACATCGAGTACATATGGGCACAAGGAAAGAAAACAAGGACACTAGGGCCTACTTGAGGGTGGACAGTGGGAGGAGAGTGAGGATCAAAAAATTGCCTATTGGGTACTATGCTTATTATTTGGGTGACAAAATAATCTGTAAACCAAATGCCAGTTTCACACAATTTACCTAAGCAACAAACTTGCGCATGGACTCCTGAACTTAAAATAAAAGTTAAAGAAAATTCTGTGATTGAAATGAAAAATAAAAGATGAGGTACATTCCAGAGAGGACATAGTCAGAGAAAAATTTAGTGGATTATAATATGTTACTGGAGAACTCATATAAAATGTACCACAGAGTGACAAGATTAACACCTTTATATCTGAGGATAAGAATTTTAGATATTATTGTACAGAAAAAGGAGAGCCATTAAAGTTATTATTCAGAAGATGCTGTAGAAACTCAATTCTGGTGTCAGTATAAGGAATGAGTAGCAGGTTATTGTCATAGTTCTGCCAAGGAATGAGAAAGTCATGAACAAGTAGCTGATAGAAGGAATGGAAAGAGACCCATTATTTCCCCCTGCTTTTCTCTGTAACTTCATTAAGTCAGCCTTTATATTTTAAAAATGCTTAGATTTTGTTAAAACTTGATCAGTCATTCTCTAAATCCTCTCCTTCTTAGTCTTAGATTCTCTCTCCACATGTATTCCTATCTTCATCCTTTCTTTCCAATCTGCTTAGCAGAGAACTTCAGTATTTCTTGACTAGAATATAATTGTCTTTTTTCCCAAAAAGATGTACACCTCCAATTAGTTTTAAGCATAGCAGCCATAACATTTTTCAAAGAGCTGTCAAATCAAGCTCACACTCCTGAAATAGGGTAGTAGAAATAGCAGTATCTTAAAAGTAAAATGGACTTAGATTCAAATCCTGATTATTCTACATACTAAATATGCGTCAAGTTTCAACTGCTGTGAGCCTCACTTTCTCAGTCTGTATTAAGTGGCATAAAAAACTCCTATTTCTTAGAGTTATTATGAGGAACAAAGGAGATTAAATCTCTACAGAGTCTAGCAAAGTGTTTATAAAGTAGTAAATGCGGCCGGGCGCAGTGGCTCGCGCCTGTAATCCCAGCACTTTGGGAGGCCGTGGCGGGCGGATCACAAGGTCAGGAGATCGAGACCACGGTAAAACCCCGCCTCTACTAAAAATACAAAAAATTAGCCGGGCGCGGTGGCGGACGACTATAGTCCCAGCTACTCAGGAGGCTGAGGCAGGAGAATGGCATAAACCCAGGAGGCGGAGCTTGCAGTGAGCTGAGATCCAGCCACTGCACTCCAGCCTGGGCGACAGAGCCAGACTCCATCTCAAAAAAATAAATAAATAAATAAATAAAGTAGTAAATGCCCAATAAATATTTTGCTATCCTCATTAACACTCAGCATGAAAGGCATTTCCTAACATTCTTAACTGAGAAAGAAAAGACCAACGCCTCCACTGTGCCTTGCCTTTCTCTGTTTATATATTTGATTAAACTAATTTATGTACACATCTATCTCCCCCTACTAGATTATAAAATCATTTCAGAGCAGTGGCCATATTGTATTCATTTTGTATCATTCTATTTCTAGCACAGTGCCCAGTTAATAGGAGGGGCTTAATAAATGTTAGATTAACAAATTATTGTAGATAAAGTCTAATTTATCTTCCACTCAGTGCCTATACATGCAACCACTATTTTTTTCATTGCACAATACAAACTTCTTAAATTACTATTACCTTCTCTTCCTCTTTTGTTCTGTTTCTCTTATTCCCTTTAGTTTTCTTCTTCTGGCAAAAGCATACCCAATCTACCTTCATTGTGTCCATCAAAGCTGACATGCTCTTTCTCTGAACTCCTCCATCAAGAAAGGAAAACAAGCCGGGCGCGGTGGCTCAAGCCTGTAATCCCAGCACTTTGGGAGGCCGAGACGGGCGGATCACGAGGTGAGGAGATCGAGACCATCCTGGCT
>NW_012118388.1:1066587-1069186 GCF_000951035.1 Colobus angolensis palliatus
TAAACCCGGGAGGCGGAGCTTGCAGTGAGCTGAGATCAGGTCACTGCCCTCTAGTCCGGGGGACAGAGCGACTCCGCCTCAAAAAAAAAAAAATAAAGAAAGGAAAACAAAAGGATTTTAACTATTATATCCAACAACATAGTCTTGTTCCCTAGTCTAGTCTGTCATACACAGTAGGAACTCAGATTTGTCAAACTCACGTGAATAATCTTGCCTATTGATTAAAATAGTTCTTGCATAGCAGCAAAATGCATCACATAAAAAGGTAATGCATCTTTTAAATTATGATGATTTATTAATTTATTTTTGACTCATGTTAGGATATTTGAAAAGAATATTTTAAAATCCAAAAAAGCATCAAAATTCTCAATATTCATCCAAACATTTGTTATGAATCTTCTTTTTCTCTGAAAGTAAATCTTCATACTAGCTTAATTAGCATGCATTTATTGTGTGTGAAAACATCCTCAAGGATTTTCGTTTTCTTCCAGTCAGGTCACAATTGTTTGCACGAATAGCTACTACACATTTTATTAATTCAGAATGAACATAAAGTAGAATATAATCACTGTATTCAAAAAATAATAACAACACTGCTGACAGAATCTTTTGTGGTAAGAAGATGGCATGAGACAGAGGAGGAAAGAAAAGGCTTGAGAAAAAGGAAACAAGGGTCCAAGCAAACTGAACAGGAAAGAATCAAAACTGATGAAGGGGTGAATATAAAACAAAAAGTGAAAAAAGGAGGGAAGATTACATAAAGAGAAAAGAGAAAATTAGAGAATAAAGAAGGAAATAATTTTAAATGCATAGTTAGATCCATAGAATTCTAGCACTAGGAAATCAAAATGTAGTATAAGGTAAAATGACTCATTCTTCCCAACATAGAGCTTTTTAATATTTTCCCATTCCCTACTCAGAAATTCTTGTATAATTCCAAAACACTTAAAAGGAGATCTGTATTTAGATTATAACTATGTATTTTGATTTAGTACAAAGGTAACATTACATCTGCACTACATGTTCAAGTTAATAATAATGAATACGTTTTAGCAGTTGTCATTCAGTTCTAAGCAAAAAAAAACTTTTAACTTGATCACTTTACACAAAGTTAACTGTCCAATTTTCAGTTTCCACATTTTATGTGAAAATACGTGAACTAGTTCTATTCATAATTAACTTACACTTTAAAGAATTTTTAAACTCTAGGGAAAATATTTTTTTCGTAAGAATAAACTTTTATGATACTTTATTATGATCTGCAATGCTGAATTATAAATAGCTTCACCATATTTTATGTACAGTATTTGTTTTAGAGATTTATTATGTACTTCTCCTTATAGACTGAAAATTATTTGAAAGCAATATTAATTTTAATTTATATCTCCCATCCTATGACAGTGCCCAACAATTCACACATTCAATGAATATTTGTTGAATGAATTAAAGAATAGATCAATGAGATGTTATAGTTTAAGTATACTTTAAGTTCTATGTGAACTAATCTTCTCATATGTTTGACATATTTGTACGTATTTCTTCCATTCGAATCTACCTATTACTACCAGACCAATCTTCCTTAAATATTTATTTCATAATGGTATTGCCCCTTTCCTAAACATTAAGAGGACCAATTCTTTCTACAGCTTAAAAATCTAAATGCCTTGACCTTTTCCAGTCACAGATTTTCACGTTCTATATAACACCTTCACTCTTGAGTTTTACTTTTAGTTTCAAGCATCGTCATAAACTCATTGTGGGAATTGTTTATAGAGTTTTGTGGAAGGAAATGGTTTTCCATTTCATTGCTTGGATATCTAATCCATTTATCAACAAAGTGTTTTCAGAAATTTGTTGTTAATACATTTCTTTGGTCTAAGGCTATACAGAGGCTACTAGAGCACTGTGCCCATCAGCCATTACTCTGAGGCAGATCACTGGAGCTATTTGGGTATAAGCTCATGGGACACAGAATCAGCTGCATAGGACAGCAGCTAGGAGAGTCAACACAGTGAATCTACCCCAGGAATTCCTGTTTTTACTCAACAGCTTACACCTCCCAGGTGGGTTTAGAAAATGAACAGAAGAGTTTGACAGCCTTACTCCTGAGGAGGTACTGGCAACTCATTAGAAAACTGGCTGAGATCAGTTGAGCCCAGTGTAGACCTGCAGGACTGTTCACCTCACCCTTAGACTTGTGAACAGTAATACATGCACATTGTTCTAGGCCAGTGGGTTGGGAGTTGTTTGATCCACAACAATAGCTAGTTGATGAAAGACTGTGCCTACAAGTACAATAATACGTAACACAAACATAAAATATGTGATACTGGCTCTAGGATCAGGTAGTAAGCAGAGGCTGATAATTGATGCAAAAGCTACAAAGATGATAGGTGAACTATTACCAAAGGTTGAGTAATGAACTGATTATGTGTGCTGGAAGAATGGTGATCTGTGTTATGCAGCAGCAAATGTAAAACTGTTGCAGCCAGGCACGGTGGCTCACGCCTATAATCCCAGCACTTTGGGAGTCCAGGGCAGGTGGATCACCTGAGGTCGGGAGTTCGAGACCAGCCTGACCAACATGAAGGAACCCCAT
>NW_012118388.1:1069346-1079601 GCF_000951035.1 Colobus angolensis palliatus
TACTATACCTAATGGATTTATGAAGTATGGTAAGATAATTTTTTAGGTATTATATTTAGAATGTCAGTTGATTTGATTACATATGATAAGGTATATTGATAAGGAGAGAGTCAAAAAAGCACTCATCCATTTGCAAGCAGATTTTAAAGGGAATATAGAGAGGCCAATGATTGCTGAGTTGGAAAATAAAATTATTTTTCCTTATAGTCTTCCCATTTGGCAAAAGATCATCCATGTAAAGTGAGGCTTAAAGACTATAATCAAATTAAGGTTGTGGCCATAAAACCCTTTGTTAACACCTCTGAAAGAATTAAGTGGTGCCCAACAGGGGAAAGGAAAGGGAAAGAGTGCTTCTAGAAATCTTGAAGAGAGGTCCCACAAATGTCAAATCCCTAAATAGCAGTAGGTTAAGTGTGTACAAGGAAGTATTCTTGAAAACAATTGTAGTATGGCTTTTGCAGCAGAGAGTAGACTATAACCAGACTTAGAGAAAACCCACAAAGTTTTACAGTAAGTTTCATAGGTAAAATAGCCATCAACTAAATTATTTACAACTTTCTATAGGAAAGAGTAAGTCAAAGAAAACTAATCAGGTGCCAAATAGATCATTTCTTCAGAAGTAGCCCAGGAGAGAGTGATAGACTATGAAGGTCATCATAGAGGGTAGAGCAAAAGGGTGCCATGTGAAAAAATAAACAGGGAAGTTACTCCCAGGGAGCAAAGGCAGGACTTAAGAAACATTTCCTGTTGTGGAGATGAGGGACTTGGTAACATTTTTCTAGCATGATTTCAGAATTACTACTGATCGGTGATTGCTAAGTAGCTCCTGTTTTTCCCCTTTTTGGAGTTACATCTAAGAAGCCACATCAGAACTTCATGCAGTATAGGAGACCCTGGAACTAACATGATGTTAGAACTACATTCAATTTCTGGATTTGGACTGAGCATAATTTTCCTTTAGGGGAGACATGTATAACTGAGACCAGGGGTGGTAGTCTTTGATAGACTTGAGATAAAATGAGTCCATTTCTTTACCCTTCCCTGTATCCATAACCTTTGCAATGGGACTTTGCAACTCTTCTTATCAAAGGGTACGCTTTTTCCCTACTCTATGAATTTAAACTGACATGAATTGCTTTGACCAAGAGAATGTGGCAGAAATAATGGTATGCTCATTCTAAACCTCAGCCTCAAGAAACTCTGCATGTTCGGTTTCCTCTCTGGAACCATGCCATTCCTATGTGAGAGACTCCTAATTTGTCTGATGGAGGATGAGAGACAACAGGGAGAAGAGACCACTTGATGAAGCCAAATCTACCACAGACTGCTCTACAGGCAGCAAATTCCAAATGTGTGAAAGAGTTCAGTCAAGATAAGCAGAACTACCTACACAATTCAGCCCTGACAGGATGCATAAGTATACTCAAGTAATAATACATGTTTATTATTTGAAGCCACTGAGTTTGGGGTTGGCCTTTTTTTTTTTTTTTTTTTTTTTTTTGCAGCAGCAGTTGATGCATGCAATGATCCCAGCAAATATCAACTGCAGACTAACAAACATCCAAATTTTTAAAATATCTAGAATTAACTTCAGCAATCCTCCCTTTAAATAGGGCCAGGACTAGATAATCATTTTAGGTTCTTTCAACTTAAGACTGTGTTTTTCCTGCCAACACACCAAGGAAACGATGAGATTTGTCAAAGTTAATAGAAAATCCACTACTGCAATAAAAGAGTATCTGATTTTTACTTAAATGTTTCCATGAATAAGTTTACAATGCTCAAGTTAAGAAGGACATAATCCAGAGAGACAGCAATCACGTCCTCAAAACTTTTGGGAATCTGAGTAGTACTCTCGTAAATATGTACATGTACCTCTTCCTATTTATGAAATATCTTGAGCAAGCAGCCTCTCATATTCAAATAAATCCTGATTGCTTCAAATACTTGGAGTCATATACAGATTTCTGAAAGTTGCTGTATGTCTGTATGTATATTTTTGTGTGCATTAAACAAAAAATAAAATAAAAATTTGTCCTTATAATGAGGTCATAATCCTGGGACCCAGGAAACACGAACTCGTGTCCTGAATGTGCCCTTGCCAGAATTTATATCAATGTTAATTGATTCTAAATACACTTTTTTGCAAGCATTGCCCAACATCATTATATAGGCAAGAATTTCACACAAATCACTGATTGACAGAAAAAGAAATTCACTTATCTCTTTTATTGTCATTTTAGAAGATACATTAAGATCTATAATGATAATGTAAGAACTTTAAGTATTCTTTCACATTCCAAACTTAGTCATTTTCTTGGTAATTTAGATAGCTGAACAGTTATTGTGATGTGAAAACTGGAATAATTCAATTATAAAAGCTAAATTCCTGCTGCAAGCAGGTAAATGCTCTACATTCTTTGCTGTGGCTAAAAACTGATTTTCATGCATGTAGGGCTTCTAAATCCAAAAATATTATTTCAAAATGCATCTTTTCCAAATAAGAAAAAACCCACATTAGCCTACTAGGTTAAATAAAAAGGCTAAATGAGAGAGCTCTTAAATATAGCAAAACAAATTTCACAAAATACAATTTTAAGATACAATAAATACTTGTCATATTTTGGTAATAAAAGAAGTGGGAAATAAAATTATAATATTAACCACGATATAATCACAAAATCTCCACAAAGTAAAGAAAAAAACACAAAAAACTCAAGAGTATTAAATTTTAAAAGTGAAAATTTCATTTGGTTTTTCATATGAGATTACAAAAAGAAAAGCATTTGCTAAGATATAACTTATAAGAGGCCTTCCTATAGCTAATCATCCTTCTATTGACAGAATATCCCAGATTCTTACAAACTATTTAGAAATTGCTGGTTTTGCCTAGATTTCCATTAAGTAGCAGTTTTCTGCAGGAAGGAATAGGACATTTTGGAAGGAATAAAGTATTATTTGGCATAATGATTTTCATTCCCAAAGAATACAAGAGCTGGATACAATTATACAAATTTTTCTAAGGCAATGGAAAAGCAATAGTCAACAAGGTGGTAACAGGCTTCTTCTTTACCTTGAAAAGACACTATTTTTAACATTTTTCAAACAGAGAATAATCTCTATCATGTATTTGAGTTATAAAAAACCATTTAACATATCATGCTGGAAAATATTTGTCATTATATAATGATTTCATTTTAAATACTTATAAGAATATTTGTGGTAGTTAAAACACTTCATTTTTTAGATTAGAAAAACAGTTTTGTTTTGCTCTAAACATTTTCAAAGAGTAGGACAAGATCTCAAATCTAGTCCTCAAAATATTCCGTGGAAAATATTTCAAAGTTAAACGTGAAGTTGATTTAGAAATATTTCTGTTAAAATATAAATACATGTATCATCAAACTTGAACATATTAGCTGATTATTCTACCTGTACAACAGCTTAAACATTTGCAAACATTATCTCCATAAATTATTTTAAAAATCACTATCCAAAGAAATAAAACAGAAAATTATAGGAAACATGTAAAAGAAGTTATCCTTCCACTTTGGAATTACCATTTAGGGTGGGAATACAAGGTGGTGAGGACATGGGAACAAATTAGTGAACAAACGAATAATCGAGATGATTTCACCTGTGATTGTGCTGTGAAATGAACAAAAAACTTGGTGATTGATTTATAGAAGCAGAGATCGTTTAGATTATTAGGTAGTGAGGTTTTTGCATAGGAGGCCAGTATTTACACTAAGCCTGAATGATATTAAAAAGTCATTCAATGAAAGATCTGAGAGGAAGGGCATTTTGGCAGAAGGAACTGCAAATGCAAAGGGCCAGTGCTTATTAACACGTTCATGCTGTGCATCCACAACTAAACTGTGACCTACCTAAGTTCGAAGCTCACATGTCCTAGATGTTTGGTGTAAAAATTATTATCAGTAGGACTTTACCTTCTCAATAATTAATTCAAAAAAGTCTATTATTTAATTAAAACACAAATTTGGCCGCTTTATAGGGATATGATATATGACAGCACATACTGATTTTAGCTGTTAGAAATAAATGTTTTGACTTAGGTTATGTAAACAAAGAAATGCCCAATGTTTTTCAATAAATTAATTCAATAACAAAACTCAAAGTCTTTCAAAAAACTTTTCCAAATTTTTTTTTTTTTCTTCTATGAGTGCCAAGATTTTCCAAACAAGAAAAGGGAAAAAAACATTTGAATAGTGAATGCTCGGCACGTAAATGAGAAAAACTGTTTGGAATATAAAGATATTAATAATTGTAGTGACTAGCACTGTACAGGAGAACAAACTGTTTTGAGGAACTAGAAAACATACTAAGTTTGCATACGTGCTTTTTGATATAGATTCCATATAGGCTGACTAGATAATATAACAATTACTTTTATTTCATTAAACTGGGAAACTTCATAATCCTCTTACAAACAAAACATTTCATTGTAACAATTTATTTGCTGCACAAGTCTCTTTCAAATATTTTATTTTTTAACATTCAGTAGTTCATTAATATATCTTATTATAATCTAAAAATGGTATGCATGTGCACACACATACACAGGATATTTGTGAGTATGTAGCTAAAATAGACAATAATATCATAAGTATTATAAACTGGTCATTGTGAAAAAATTCAAATGTTCATCCAACATATGAAAAAATGTGTAATCTAGTTATTAAGGAAATTAAATCCAAATGTACGTTTTCTCACATGAAATTTGCTAACATTAAAAAGAAAAATAGGCTGGGCACAGTGGCTCATACCTGTAATCCCAGCACTTTGGGGGGCTGAAGCGGGCATATCAACTGAGGTCAGGAGTTCGAGGGCAGCTGGTGAAACCCCACCTCTACTAAAAAGACACAAAAAAATTCCTCAGGCCTGGTGGCATGCACCTGTAGTCCCAGCTACTCAGGAGGCTGAGGCACAAGAATCGCTTGAATCCAGGGGTTAGAGGTTGCAGTGAGCTGCACGCCAGTCAAGGTGATAGAACAAGACTCCATCTCAATTAAAAATATAAAAGAAAAATATTAGTGTTGGAAAGTAAATGAGAAATAAGTACTTTAATATACTGTTAGTGGCTGCATCAACTTTAAAGAGGCTATTTCACATTTCTAGTAAAAAATACGTCTGCCTTTTTAACCAGGATTGATCTCTAGTAATATATCCTATAGAGACATGCATATATGTGCACAAAAAGACATGCATACACATTTATTTCAAATAAATGAAGGAGATGCAATTAACAAAAAAGTATATTGTCACTTTAAGCAGTATATCTTATTTAAAAGCACACATTCTAAAGAAAGAAAATTAAATCATGGTATGATTCTGAATAATAATTGTATATGGCATCATATTCTCTTACATCTGATTCAAAACAGTTAGATGAATGCATTAATCTTCTTTAAAACTAACCATATAACCCATATTTGGGGATTAGGAATGTTTCTGACTTCATCTGTCAATACGATAGACAGCACATTAGCTCCACAGATTTTCTAAATAATTACAAAAACATTCATATTTAATGAATAAGGAAAAAAGCCATTGCTGTTTTAAAATGAGTAACTTGTGTGCTTGATTCCATAGACTAATAATTTTAAGCACCTTTCATTTTATCTTACAAAACATTTTATATTATAAAATATTATCTGCTATAAGGTCTTTTCTTGTGCTCAACTTATTTCCATTTCTTAATAAAAGGAAAAGACTACAAAATTTAGTAAGTAGAAAAATAAGTGAAAGGTAATTATTTTTAGTATTCTTTCTTGTATTCTTTATTGTATTATACAAAAATATAAATCTTTATTTATCAAAGTCCTCTCACTTTTTCCGCCCAGTGATATTGATTTACAATTTTTTTTTTATCTCTTTAAACTACTCTCTTACTTCCTCATTCTCATCAGGGAATACAAGGAAAATGGAGAAAATAAGATAAGACTTTCTCAGTTTTGCCACTCAGCATGCTCTGTATGCAGTAACTACTTCTTGAGTGTCCTCCATAGTCTCAGGCACTGCACAAGGTCATAAGGATACAGCAGGGGCAAGTCAAATCTACGTTTGACCTTAAAGAACTCCGAAATTGTACTTCTTTCTTTCTTTTATGAAAGCAAAAGTTAGCTATCCAGACTGCTCAGTTAACAACAGCAGTATTCCACCTCTCATCCTATCTTATCTCCTCAGAGAACTGTAGAGAAGCTACTTGAATTTGGAGAACTCCACGATCATCTATAAAAGTATAATTTCAATAGATTACATTGAAGGCAGAAGTGTAATTTCATGGGTTAGAAGCAAGCATTTGATGAGGAAACAGATGCATTGTTTTCATGTGCAGATTTGTTCAAAATAGGCTGACTTGTGAAAGAAAGAAGATAAGTAGAATGATAACGAGGAAGAACAGCAAAGTTGAGCCAAAGTATATTCAGTATAGAAGAATCCCACACATGCTTATGAATGGAGGAAAACTGATAAGTAGAGAGTGGAGAATCTAGCATAACAACAACAACAACATGCAAACATATATGTGAGGGAACAAGGTAATGAAGGAGGTAAAATAGTTTGATTGAAGGCATAGCTTAAAAGTAAACTTACAAAGAATAGAAATATTTCTACTAAAAGAGATAAAGTTGAAAAGTTGAGAGGTCAGATTTCTGAAGATGATGGATGGTCTCTGACAGAGCTCTGTGTAGATGATTTTCCATGGCCTCTATGATTTTTCATGGCCTCTGCAGGAGAGTCACTTGGAGACTAGAAAATCAGGAGTCTTAAATAATTAACTAGTTAAGAAATTTAAAATTTGTTTTGAACTAACTTTTTTAAAGCCCTAAGGAAGAAATGTGAAAAGTTTTATTCTATCTCTAACAATGGCTCTGAAATAAACATTGAGTTCTTACAATGACTACACCCTGCTAATTTTCAATAGGGTAACTTACGTATTCTTACATCAATCCTGGGAGGCTAAAGCCATTTATCAACTAATTGCACAAATGAGACAACTGAGTCAGAAAGTGGTTCAAGTAAAATTTCAATCTGAGAAGTTTAATTCCAACACTCTTAATCATGAATATATATTTCCTCTGAGCTTATTTCCACAAGACATATTAGGATACTAGTAAATAAGTTTAATTCATATTTACTAATGATACAGGAAAAGGGCAGGGAAGTTCCAGTTACAGAATGGCGTTGTCCCTGGTGAAGGTCCACCCTCGGGCCTGTGCCCACAGACCTAAGTGAGAACAGCACTCTTATTTTTGCGCCCAAATGTTCCATTTTCCAAGACCACTCTGGCCCATCAGGCCCCTCATCCTGTGCCTATAAAAACTCTGAGACACTAGCAGGCACCCAGACACAGGCAGCTGGACATTGAGAGGAACACACCAGCAGAAAAGCACACCAACAGATGCTATGTTTGCCATTGATGGCAGAACGATGCAGATGACACGGAATTTGGCTGAGGGTGGTCAGAGAAGAGCCCAGCCACTGAGCCCACTGAGCTGCCTGACTCCAGGGGAAGACCACCTTCCTACTCCATCCCCTTTCTGGCTCCCCATCCATCCGCTGACAGCTACTTCCACCACTCAATTAACAACTTTGCACTCATCTTCCAAACCCACGTATGATCTGATTTTTTCAGTACACTAAGGCAAGAACCCAGGATACAGAAAGAAAACCCTTTGTCCTTGTGATAAGGCAGAAGGTCTAAGTGGGCTGATTAACACAAGCCCCCTGTAGACACATAAGCTGAAAGAGCACACTAACACACGTTCACTGGGGCTTCGGGAGCTGTAAACACTCAACCCTAGATGCTGCCGTAGGGTCCACATTCCCCACTACCTGCCCATATGCATGCTTCCCCTAGGGGTTTGAGCTTTGGGACAACAAAAAAGTGAGCCACATCACCATTGCACACCCTGTGAGGGGGGGAAAAGAGAACTTTTCCTGTTTCACCTGAGGGTTCATCCAGGATCCCGTAAGATGAATGTGAAAGCAAAACTGCAGGATCTGCCTCTTTTCCAAAACACTGCCACCTCTCTCTCTTTCCTGTGAGTAAAAGGCTCTGTTTCCCATCATGGAGTTTTAACCACCCTAACCAGGCTGGGTAAACACCCCAGACTTCATATCTTGTCTCTCTCTTACTGTTCGAAATGGCTCTTATCTCTTCCTTTATGATATTAAGAGTTTTGTTATAGGCTGGGGCAATGTTACTAAGTAAAATGAGCATTTGATTCAGCTGCCAAAAGTGCAAATCAGACCAACTGTAGAGGTACACTGACTCAGCCTCTACTCAAAAAGCCACAGGCAAGCATGGCTCCAGGTACCTACGCCTCACTCTTTTTCCTCCCAGGTCAGGTGCCTGGGCATGTCCACAGCATGTAAAGGCCATGCCCAACAGCCATATTTAAATTGCTTTGCCATTTTAAGGAACACATGAAATCACACTCTACTGAGAGTTTCAAGTGTGAAATAAGCAATAAAAAGTATCTTCGGGAGAGCACATGGAAAGAGCACCTAAATTGTACCACCTTGAAGAAGTTAGTAACTGGGAAAGAACTAGGAAAAAAATTTATGTATATCAGTACTGTGGGAAACAGTTTGACCATTTTGAAAATTTTAAAGAACATTTTTGAAAACACACAAGTGGAAAACATTTTGACTGTCTAAATCATCATTAATGATTTGCTAGAAATACCATTCTCAAAGGTCACCTCACTGCATGCCAAACTGGAGTAGGGGCAAATAAAAGGAAGAAGCTCTATGAATGCCAGGTCTGTGACAGTGTATTTAACAGCTAGGACCAGTTCAAAGATCCCTTGATAATACACACTAGAGATAAACCCAACCATTGTACTTTATGTGACTTGTGATTTATGCAATGAAATGAATTAAGGAGACATCTTAGTGATACTCAAATATTTCAGAGCATCTAGTAAGAGAAGAAGTTATTTCAGAAGAAACAGGTGTGCAAACTGAACCCGTAACATCAGTGACTATTATGGAACAAGTTGGGAAGGTGCATGAGCTACCATTGCTTCAGGTCCAGATGGATTCAGCACAAGTGACTGTGGAACAAGTCCATCCAGATCTGCTTCAGGACAGCTAGGTACATGGCTCACACATGAGTGAGCTTTCAGACCAGGTCCAAGTGAGTTATCTAGACGTGGGTCGAATTCAGACTGAAGAAGGTCTGAACTGAACTGAAGAAGACTGAAGATGGTACATGTAGAGGAGCTGCATGGTGAACAGGTAAATCAGATGCCAGTGGAAGTACAAACTGCTCTTCTAGAAGCAGATTTGGACCACGTGACCCCAGAAATCATGAACCAAGAGGAGAGCGAGCCTAGCAAAACAGATGCTGCTGAGGCTGCCAGAGAAGATCACAAAGATACTGAGGATTTACAGACCAAGCCAACAGTGGATTCTGAAGTGAAAAGGCAGAGAATGAGGACAGAACAGCTATGCTGCTTTTAGAATGAAATAACACATGAATATATTTTTTTCATTTACCTGTTGGAGTTTTGAACGGATTATGAGCACTATGACCGTCTGTAAGCTAACAGGCAAATGGACCAATGTTAAGCTGTTTCCTGGTGTGATGAACTGTTTCTGCTAAAACAGATTGATTCCCCTCCACCCAATTAACACCACAGAGGAGGAGATTTTTCCATAACTGAAGGGGAATTTTGAGAAGTGTATTACTAGAAACCTAAATGGATTATATTCTTATTATATACATGGGTACAAATGTATCTACTTTCACTGTGGTCTAAGTTCTCCCTTTTCTACTCCCCAGGTCATGTCCATTCTCAAATTTTTCCATACTGTAAAGTCAAACTTAAATCATTAGAATGCAGGTTTCTGTATTCAAATGCATGTTAGAAAATTGAATATATAGGAAACACAAGGCTGCATCATAAAAACTACATTGTTAATGTAGAGTTAAATTTTGGCTTCTGGCTTTAGTTTGAAAAAACGTTCTTATCTATCCCAGTAGTCAGAGATGACATCTCTGCAACAGAAAGAGTGGTGGAGGCAAAATTCTAGAATGTTAAAAAAAAAAATACACACCCCTGTGCCTTTTCAAAACCAAGTAAGTTCTATAAAGCATCTCTGGTTCTTTAAAAGTTTATGTTGTAGAATAAACATTCTTCTCAGCACCACATCACACTTATTCCAAAACTGACCACATAGTTGGAAGTAAAGCACTCCTCAGCAAATGTAAAAGAACAGAAAT
>NW_012118388.1:1083106-1115108 GCF_000951035.1 Colobus angolensis palliatus
GTGCTATAACTTTTAAAGCCATACAAAAAAGAGTGCTAAACTGTGAACTTAAAAGGAGGTGTGTAAATATTTTTAATCAGTATTACTTGGAAAATAAAATATAACAAACACACAAGCTAATACACTATTTTATTTACCTATTAAATATTGGGAGTTATTTACATTTTTAAAGTAAACTTTAAAATTATGAAAAAATTTACACCACATTGTTATCCTGAAAATAATATATTTTATGGGATATTCTAAGACAGAAAAACACATAGAAAGAGATGATCAGTTAATAACAAAAATCACTTTTAATTGCCACACAGATAATTTGGGTGTATACTTTTTCTAATTTTTGATGCCTATAAGCACATACATAAACATATATATTACAAAAATCTCATCTTACACTTTTTTAAACCTTTTTTTGCATTTAAGACATTTTTCTATGTCGATAAAAATAAATGTTATGTCACAATTTGTAATGGCTACTTATTATTACATTTTATAGCATTATGAAAATTAAACAGACTCCTATGTTGGACACATGAATTGTCACTTTCTATTTTGCTATTATCAACAATTATGTAAGAAAAAATCTTTATAATCATCACTATGTATCTGTCAGATTATGTCCCTTATAGTTTCCCTTTATAATTTATAATTTTATAATACATAAAATAATATAGGTTTTTGGTTCTGCTCCATTAAACTTTATTTTTAGAACTGTGTTAAATTTGTAGCTTTCTAAAACGTTTTATCTTAAAGACTAATATCTTAATGACTCACTCATTAGCTTTATTTTTCAAATTTTTAATTAAAATTAAATTTTATAACTGTGATTTTGTTTGCACTTCCTTAACCTGTATGTATTTTACTTTTAGATTATTAAAATGCAGCTAATAATAACACTTACTAGTTTGGTTTTTGAGAAGATTAAGTGGGTTAATATATTCAGGGGGCTTAGAACAGCTCCTGCCACATAGTCAGCAATGAAATACATATTTATAGTTATACTATATATAGTTATATAAGTATGGCATATATATGTACACATACATGTACATATACATGTATTAATATATGTAAGTATTTAACCATATAACTATACAAAAAGTTATAACATATATATATATATATGCATGCACATGAACTAATGAATACTTATACTTGACCTTTTTCTAAGCATTTTGAATATCATCTCTGACTACTATTATTCTTTTAATATACTGCTGGGGATATGATTTGCTAAGTTGATTTAAACTTTTTATTAATGTAAGTAAGCTCAATTTTAATGTTCCTTTTGTGCTATTTTATTCAAGTGTTGTTATTGAGTGTTTTTAGAATAAATTATAAATCTCATCATGATTTCCCATATTATAGAAATATTTAAATAACAAAGGAATTATTAATTATAACCAACAACTGTTACTCTTTAGGACTGGCAAAGATCACCTGTGAAACAGAATATTAGTATAGCAACTCTTCTGCAGTTAGATTTTTTTTCATTTTCTCTTTTTTTTCTTCTTCCTATTTCCTCCATGGTTACACATTTGGTTATGATTCCCAATTCACTGAATTCATCTAATCTAAGTATAATTTAGAATTCCCTTATATTTTCCTAACAGACTTACAGATATTTCAAAATTTTAGTAGTCTAGATTTCTAAAAGGCTATAACCTTTTTTTTTTTTTTTTTTGCCATCTCTGGATAGATCTGCTCCTCATTCCTAATGCTTTGAATTTGTATTTCATATCATTTACTTTTATTCATTTGGCTTGTCCTATGTGAATAATTGGATAATTGATTGGCACTTTCAAAAAACTAAATCAAAAACCCAATTCAAAAAAACAGTTTTTAAAAAGCCAATACTTGACTAAATTATCAGTTTTTCATTTTTTATTTGATAAACTTTTGTTTTTTTATTTTTTATTTGATAACCATAATTTTTGCTGACTTGCCTAGTGCTATATCTCTCACTATCACCAGTTTTCTAGCAAGCATTCTTTCCAGTAGTTTTCACATTATAAGTGCTATGTCAATTGGTGTGTAACATTTTTCTTTATCTGTCTCCCCAATGTCTTACAAGGCACATACCTTGCTTTTAAATTTTCTAGGTGTTCTTTTTGTGTTTTACTTAGAGGAATAAATTAGCATCTTTTTCTCATGGTCAGATAAGATTAGAATTGTAGATGTTAACTTTGATGCAAGGTATTTAGCACATATTTACTGTCTTTCATTTCCCTAATCCACAGTTACTCAGTCTTCATTTTGATAGTCTGGGGTTTACATGCAGATTATCATCATTATATTGCCATACTCATATTATTATCTACTATTTTAAAAATATTTGTCTTTTATATTCACTTGTACAAAAGAATTTTAAACCATACTCTCGATTTCTAAATTGTTTTCCATTCAAGTGTAAAATATTTTTCAGGTTTTTTTTTCCTAATAGGTTAGATAAATGGTATATTTTCTGAACGCCTGAATGTCTAAGAATATATTTATACACCAGCATACATTAACTATCTTGTCTCTACATAAAACTGTCAGCCCACAACATAATTTCTTTTAAAATTCTGCAGACAAAATTTCTATATTATCTTCTGATATATGGAAGTGAATAGGTGAAGCCACCTAAATTTCCCCCCTGCTCTTGGTAACCTATTTGTCCCTTTAGCCTACATATTTTTTGGCAGGACTTTTCTTAATTGTTGTAGTATAATAACTTGACTAGATAATAGTAAACTTGGAAAATAAATCATTTGGAGTTATACATGCAGGCAAATAAAAAACTCTCCTATGACATCTCTGATTATTGGTTATACTTATTTAACTTTCTCTGTGGGGTATACCTATTTCTGCCTCCCTACTCTGGATTCTTTGCTCTGTTTTTACTCAACATGTTATCATCTCCCAACATATTATATATATTCTTGTGTCCTAATGTTTATAATCTGTCTCCCTCCTCAGGATGTCATCTTTGTGAGAGCAGGTGTAATGTTTGCTTTGTTTATTGCTGTGTTTCCAGAACATTGAATGATACCATAGCTAGAATGCAAACAGTTTTTGACTGAATTCAAGAAATCCCACATTGGATCATCATTTATCCTGAATATTACTGAGTTTTTTTTCACATTATTGTATCTTACTTAACATTTAGAATTTTTAAAACATTTTTCTATGATTTGTTTCATTTTCTGTTTTTTCATTTGTATTTATGCTGGGTGCATATTACGTGTATGTATTTATAGGCTACATGTGATGTTTGATAAGGTTGGGAAGGAAAGCAGGTGGGGAAATCTGGGGATGGTTAATGGTTACAAAAATATAGTTAGAATGAATAAGATCTAGCATTTGATAGCACAACAGAGTGTCTCACATAATTTTAAGCTTTATGATTTTCATCTGCATTGTCAAGAGCTCATCAAATTTATTCTTCTTCGTTTTACCACTAATCGTATTTTTCTTTAGCTATAATTCTATTCATGAATGCCTGCAAAGTGGAGTTTAATGTTTTTAGATTCTTAATTCTGTCTTATCTCTTTCCTTTGTTTTATCTCAATCTGTATTTTGCTCCTTTTTCAAAGAAGCCATGCTTTCATGAACTGTGCTGAAGTCCTAAAATTATGCCAAGATGTGTCCACATCTCTGAAGTTATCACAAAGGTTAATATTTTTTGGTATTTTCCAGGATGTTAGAAGATAGTGGGCAGTAGTTGCAGGCACTGCTACTATTGCATCTGCATCACACAACCTGCAAGTCTTTATTTTTTGAGGTGATCCTCCTAAAAAGGTTTGATGATTGGATTATTTTCCCAAGACATTCTCTCTAGTTTTTCTACGCTTTGCAAGATCTGCCTGCATGTAGAAGAAGAAGTAGTGGAGACTCAGGAAAAAGTCCTCTGTTTTGCCCAGACCAACTAGAAAAAGATAGAGAAATTGATACTCAGCTTCCTCATTAACAAAAGTGTAAGTTTTCCAGGCAGAGGCAGAGTATTGAAGCATTTTCCTTCCTTTGTGTTAGGCAGTCTGTGTGTGATGTAAATCTGGAGCACAATAGAAATAGGAAACGTGCTTAAAATTTTCTTACGGAAATTATTTTTGATATATACTTACTATACTTTTCTTTAGGACTTTATTGTCAAAATTAGTTGTTATTGTTATTACAAGGTTAGACATTTTCTAGTGTATCTGAGAATTCATAAAGGCTCAAAGCTACAAATGTAAGTTTTAATTAAAGTAGTATTCAAACTTTTTGACGAAAGTTATGTACTCTAAGTGAAACTATCTAAAAATACTATAGGAAGTGTGGATATCATTTATCATGATGGAACCACTAATAACTGCAATAATTGTTTATCTATATGTCTTTTCTTCTCTGACTATTCATTATTTACTACCTAACACCTAGCTGTAAAAATTTTAAACGTTTCACTTTTTCACCCAGATCATTTATAACATTAAAATTTAAAAAATTAATGCACTCTAGGCTTTTAAATGTTATGTATGTATATTTTTTCACTTACCATAGAGACAAGATTATTTAGTCATGAAAATGACTATCAATTCACTTATGAGCAACTACAAATCTGTTCCTTGCAAATAAAGCCAAAGAGACTGCAAAATACTCAAGGCCACACTAATTTCTCTTCTCTTTGAAAATCTACTGTATGGTGTTTACTTATTAGCAAATTCATAACACAAAATATTCAGTGGATAAAACTGCCAGAAGGGACCTTAGAGATGATCAAGTCCAATGTACAAATGAGAGACCGGAACCACAGAGACCTATTCAAGATGTCAAAGCCAGCTAACCCTAGAACACAGGTCTTCCCATTTCGTATCTAGTTTTGCTTTTTCAGCCAAACAGAAAGGTATTTAAGGACAGATATCATGTCCTCTGGGTCCTAGTAACCTCTTCCACACATATAATATTGATAGGAAATTTAAAACTGCTTTAATGTTGATACATGATGGATGACGAACAAGACATGCTTTTCGGTTTTTTGTTCTAGCTTGACTGTGTGGTGAAGTAGCCATTATGTACTAATCTCTGGTGTGGCAAATAAAAGCGACAACCTTCAAGTTTTTCTCTTAAGATTACATCAGAAAATAGATAGAGGAGACAGGTATAGTGGCTCACGCCTGTAATCCAAGCACTTTGGGAGACCTAGGCAGGCAGATCACCTGAGGTCAGGAGTTCGAAACCAGCCTGGCCAACATGGTGCAACCCCGTCTCTACTGAAAATACAAAAATTAGCCACCAGGCATGGTGGCATATGTCTGTAGTCCCAGCTACTAGGGAAGCTGAGGCAGCAGGATAGCTTGAACTTCGGAGACAGAGATTGCAGTGAGTCAAGACTGCACCACTGGACTCCAGCCTGGGCAACACAGTGAGACCCTGTCTCAGATTAAAAAAAAAAAGAAAAAGAAAAAGGAAGGAAGGAAGGGAGGGAGGGAGGGAGGAAGGGAAGGCAGGAGGGAATATATTATTGGGTTATAATAATAATTAGAAAACATCTCAAAATTTAGAAAGCATACCCATAAACATCATCTCATTAAATTCTTCAACAGCCTTGCGTGCTAAACATTGTATTCTCTCTAAATTATTAATAAGAAAAAATCCACAGCCTAAGTAACTAGCTCAAGTTTGCAAAGCTAATGAGTGTGAAGGCAAGAAATTAAACTTACTCTATTTCATTAAAAAGTTTAAATTATATTACTTCTCCATAGACTAATGCTGTTTATTCAATCCTGTCAAAATACTTCTGCATTCAATGCTACCAAAGTCAAAGTTATAACTATTACACAACATTCAACAGGACTATAACCTAAAATGTAAACTCACTTATCATTTAAATGCATCAATGACCATAATAAAAGACATTTATTTTCATTGCTATATCACTATATATAGGCATAGATAGGGTGAAGGAAAAGGTTTTATTTTATGCAGCAGTTAAGTAATGATGAAAATCAAAAGAGTAGTATCTTTGATAATTTCACACATATCACCTAAGAAATAGCTGCTCAATTTTCCTCAAAAAAATCTACGGGGAGTTTTCATACAGAGCTCAAACTAGCTAAGGAACCACTTGGTTCAACAAGCTCTCTTTCTATACTGATGGTTAGCATTGAAACATACTGCCACCTTATGACAATTCTTTTTATATCTTTTTATATATTTTCAGAATATTCTATTTTAAAAATAAACCTTCACCAGGAATATGGCCATAATGTCTAGAAATTATCTGGAATTTATTTGAGATTTTTAAGTTATTAGCTCTATTGAAAGCAACCTGAGAGAAAAACACTACATTTAAAAGAGTATTTTTAGATTTTGAACAAAACAATAATTTTGACATGGTTTCACAAGGATTTTTAAACCCAAGAATCAGGCATATAACTGATTACATGCTGGCAATTGACCTAAAATTTAGAATCTATTTTTCCAATAACAGTTAAAGAAGTTATATTCAAGTATTTGCCCTTATTCTCTCTATAATTTTGCAAACACACACACACACACACACACACACACACACACACACACAGACTTACAAGCTGCAATAGGTTAGATTTGAAGAAAGTACAGGGAAAATAAAGACTAAACTTTAAAAAGGACTGTAAACATAAATAAATACATTAGTGTGTGAAATTTACAAGGAGACAAAATAAAACTACTACAAAATTACTACTACCACAAAATAAAGTATCTGCCTATATATAAACCTCTTTTTGAGTATCCACAGTAGAAATTTCCATTGTACCATGAAACATGAAGCTTTTATACAGGGGCAGGTTTATTTTTCTCTATGGATCCACTGATTCATGTTTGTAATGGGTTCTCTGTTTCCCTTTTTGCATTAGTTGCTAATGCACTTTTAGAATAATTTATTTTTCATCTTTATCAAGTATATAAGAAATCATTGCATGCATTTTGTACCGTACTATCACTCCCGGTCACATCTTTTTTTTCTGCCTTATTTTCACTTTGGCCTGGTAGTACCATTTACTTTATGTAATAACTTGGTTCTATGGAAAAATAAGAATTTAGAAGTTGAACAACTAGAATCAGCTCTAACTTTGACAAGCTGTAGGGCCATGATCAGTTACTTCATCTCTAGGATAAACTATAGATTGTATATTCATAAGTTGTGACTAAAAATACCTTTAGAGATATCATATTTATCGGGTGCCTAATATATAATGGATACTTACATAACTTAATTTCTACATTGTTTGATTTCAGTGAAGCTTCTAAAATCAACTTATGTTTTCTAATTACATTTAATGCAGTTGTGTTCTCCCACAAAAGCAGTTTTTAAATCAATGATGTCTTGGAATTGAGGAAAAAGACTATTAACTTATTGTACCGTACTTTTGTAATCACCTTTGTGTTCTTTTCAAACTAAGCAGAATTACTAACAAAAACATTTCAATAAAATGCTCAGTTGCAGTTAAATCATAAATGGGGAAAAATTAGAAACTGCTAAACAAATAAAGGCTATGATTAAGACATTGACATTGTTGTTTTGAGAAAAAGTTGACAATTCACTAAACTTTTCCATATGTCATGAACATTGAAAATTCACTAAAACTTGTTTAAACTTCATGCACAAAGGGACAATAAATTTTTTAAGTCATGCACAATAACATAACGCTTAGTTTAATTACTGATTTGCTGTCTGCCCAAAGTTTTAATCAAGAGAGTTCTTACATGTGGGTAACAATGATGACATCTGTAAAAGTTAGTGCCACGTTTAACTCCTCCAGGCACTAGAGCACCTGGTGACGCCACAGGGAAGAAATCATGGATACTTCTTGAACATACTGCAACAGCTGTCAACTCAGAAGGAGGTATATTCTAAGTTCTACCAAGCAAGTAGTACTCTACAAAACCTCATTCTGTCCCTTCTTTTAACTGAACAGAAGCCAGATGGAAACATGCAACTTGTCAAATTGCAAATGAAGAATTACTATAAATTGTATTGTATGGATCTCTGGGTGTTCACCATTAAAAATTTGGTCGCTCAATTTGCAGAGTAATTTCACTGACATTTAAAGAAAACTAAAGATGCTTGATGCTATTTCAGGTAAAGACACTATCATATTTTTAAGAGAATACACTAAGATAAAGACTATGAAAATATGAGCATAACTTTAACATAATAGCAGGACAAACAACTAACAGGCATCATTCTGGAAGCTTCATAATGTCCAGAATGACTACAACTGCAGCTCTCATGAGAGTTAATTGGACAATCTGCTGGGAGCACACAGCCACGGAAAACCAAGAAGACAAGCTGTATTATTCACGATATAGCAGTCTTAGCTATACTGTTATGGCTGGCTAAACCTCCACCTGTATCTCCATTATAGACTTCTATTTCCATCCATTGTATGTGATTACCATGAATGTTTACACATTTTGAGGAAATATTCATTGTAAGTGTATACAAAAGTCAAAACTAATAATTTTGCTTTATACTTTCGGTACAAAAATTACCTATGATTTTAAGACTACCATTTGTTTGATAAAATTAAACATATGTAGTTATTTCATATTTAGAGTGTAAGCATTACTATTTCTGAGATGCCCCAGGGAATGTTTTTATTTGCTCATCCATTCTGGTATGTCTACATATAAACATCCATTGAGCATCTACTGTATGACATGTTCCATGCATGTTTAGTTACATAAAGACATCCTTTCAACATCATTATACCCTTCTTTAACAACTAGAGTCTTGTTTAGGGTAGAGAAAATGACCTGCAAGTTCTGAAACAAAATGATTTATATCAACCTGAATCACATCCTAAATGTATACGTGATCCTAATGATGTGATAAAGATCACTGAGCCTCTGAGAATATCCATTAACACATCTCCCAAAACTGTGGTACAAGTATTTCTTAGCAGCTTTAAATGATACACATTATTTACTTATCTTATAAATAAACCCTAAAAATTATATAAATGATTTTAACAAGTCAACTCACATTTTTTCTATACCAATAATGCATTTTAATATGGTTAATCAGCAGTAAATAATATTTCAAATGCTTATAAATTTAGATACACCTTAGCTCAATAACCACACCATGCATGTCCACAGAGGAGAAGACTGAGTCTTAGCAAAGGCTGAAAAAGCTGCTTAAGATCACATAGTAACAGGATATGTGGTTCTGACTGATTCGCTTTAGCATCAGGCCTGCGTCTCATTCCAATCCTTTATTCTTTGATAAATCTCTTAGACCAAAAAGTGCAACACTGAAAGGTATTAGTCCAAGGTAACCATGTAGGGAAAGAAAGATAAATTTTAAGTTGTTGAGGAAGTAAACTCAGACACCTTTTACTGCTCTCTCTCTTCCTCATCCTCTCACACTAATAGACATGATTAAACCACTGCAAACAAAGGTCTGTGGAGGATGCCTTCTCCATACCGCCTGGTTCCCTGTGCATTACATAAATCATGGTGGCAGAACTATTGGCCTATACCACCTCTGTTATCTTCATTTCTATACAGATTTGCCTTTCTTTCAAACCTACTATCCCATTTTATTCTGTAGCCTCAGATAGCTGTCTTTGCAGCACAACGGACAGCAGTTACTGAGACCTTGCTTGTGGCAGGTTCCATGGAAGTCCACATCCCTTGCAGCTGCCTTTCCTGGATCATGGGACCCCATCACAGTGAGATCTTCCCTATCTGCAGGTAGAGGACTGGGAATTATATATTTGCTGGGGACATTGCCGTGCATACTCACTTCAATTCCCATCTTACCAAACTGTATTCTAATTTTATTCATTTCCCTGTTTAGATTTAAAACGTTCAGTAAAAGCACAGAAAGTAAAAGTAGTATAAAGGCAAGATCAGTGAATGAAAAACAACTCAGAAATTGACCACAAATTCAGTGCTACTTTATATGCCACTCCCTTCTATCTTTAATAGTATTCATCAAATGTCTCAGTCATTTATAAAGAGTAAATTATTTTCCTTTGATACCTTTGACAGAATAAATGGTCAAAGTCCTTTGTTACTTTTGTCTGTAGGAGTCAGGGCTGAGAAAGTTCCCTGGATATCAGGTGGCAGCATCATCAGGGTGATACCATGGTTCACCCTGATGTGAGCCATGTGAGCCAACATAGTAAAGGCACAGTTCTAGGGGAATGTGCAATACTGTGGTGGGCACTGGATAATTCTGAAAGCATGGGGTAGGAGTGTGTTGGAGAGAATCACCAAATGCTAGCTGTTATAATCCCTGTGTTACTCATCTCTCAAATGTCCCCTTTCTATTTCTTACAGAGCCAAAGCTGTTGAACAGAAAAAGATAGAAAGCTGATTTTTAACAAAAGTATTACTCGAATGATCATGACTATAAATAATTGGCCTCTTCCAAAATGAAAAAGAACTCCATGCCCTAGTTGTACAGGAATAGGTATTGATCGTTCTACTTAAAAGTAATACTTTTTGGCTCAAGCCTGTAATCCCAGCACTTTGGGAGGCCGAGACGGGTGGATCACGAGGTCGGGAGATGGAGACCATCCTAGCTAACACGGTGAAACCCCGTCTCTACTAAAAAATACAAAAAATTAGCCGGGCAAGGTGGCGGGCGCCTGTAGTCCCAGCTACTCCGGAGGCTGAGGCAGGAGAATGGCGCGAACCCGGGAGGTGGAGCTTGCAGTGAGCTGAGATCCGGCCACTGCACTCCAGCCTGGGTGACAGAGCGAGAGACTCTGTCTCAAAAAAAAAAAGTAATACTTTTATACAAGATGACTTACACCACAGAAAATCAGATGTGCTTTATTGGGTTTGGCAAATAGGGACTGCTACCCCAGGGGAGATGTTTCCAAATAAGGAAAGAATACAGCTTTGTTATTTTATTTTATAATTTATTTACTTATTTATTTATTTATTTATTTATTTTTTGAGATGGAGTCATGCGCTATCGCCCACACTGGAATGCAGTGACATGATCTCGGCTCACTGCAACCTCCACTTCCTGGATTCAAGCGATTCTCTCACCTCACACTCCCGAGTAGCTGGGATTACAGGCACCCGCCACCACACCTGGCTAATTATTGTGTTTTGGAGATGGGGTTTCACCATGTTAGCCAGGCTTCTGACTTCAGGTGATCTACCTGCCTTGGCCTCCCAAAGTGCTGAGATTACAGGTGTGAGCCACCCCACCCAGCCTTATTTTATTTTTAATCAAAGATAAGGAGGCATCATTTATTAGAGGTAATTTCCAACAAAAAAGTTGCAGATTTGGAAGACAACTAATTCAAAGAAAGGCCACACCTTTCTTATGGTCAGTAATTTATTCTAGATCCCAAGTCTAACCCAGTATCATGGTAACAGAAAGCATCAGCCTTTCCCTGCAATCTCTCATTCTTCTAGTAAAACAATGGTTCCCATGACAATAGATGTTACCTTAGCAGAAGCAAGTTCAGGGTAGAGGCAGTAAACATATCTTGGCTTAACAACCAGGGAGGAAACTACACTGGCAGTATTATCCTCTCACTTTATTTTTGCTGTTAGTAATAGAAGTAATAGGTTATAACAGATATTAGTCACATTAGCAGCCATCTAATATGCAATACTTGACTTCAATTGACTTTCTCTTCCAAAGAGATGAGTGTTAAACATACAAGGAATACTAAAAAGCAAAATGGGGGACATGACAATTCCTGCTAATTGCCATTCATTACCTCTCCAAACAATTGTATTTCCTTAGATATAAGCCATGCTTTTCTTTTTTTCTTTCTTTTTTTGATTACTCTTACAGTGTAAATAAAACCAATTTCTCAGCTCTCTATACCAATAGTTGAGAGTATAGATATCTATTTAGTAACTGAGCTTCCCTGGCAAGAAGCTCTAGGGGATATATGAAGTAGATCTCTAGATGAAGAGGACATAAAGAACAAGAGAACACACTTAAGTCTCAAGTGTTTCAAACAAATGTAAATATATGAAGTTTTACAAGGCTAAACTATCTTTCTCAAGAAGTGTAGTACAAAATGTTCTGGGTGGTTGCCATTTAACAAAATAGGCGATTACTTTACCGAGAAAGTAAATCCAGTTTATATTTCTTATTACTCACATGGGCACTATGGAAGCACTCTCTCTCATAAATGATCTGTGTTCAAATCTACCTACCTTTCTCTTACTTCCTTTTCAGAAGGTCTCTTCTAACTACTGTGAAAAACATGTGAGGGATGCATATTACCAGATTAACCCGAGCTATCCAATGTGACATTGTTATGAGACTGTGATTTTGACTGTCATCTATATCACCTTCTTTAGAGCTGATTTTTTACAGAGTTAAATAGACACTAACAAAGGCAGCCAATACATAAAATTCTACGTCCAGAAGAATTTTAATGACAAACAGAAGCTAGGAAAACAATTCCTGCACTGGTTACTTTTGTGTCAGGATATAATATGCTTAAAAGTAAGAAAGACAATAAGCTATTTGTAAAATACAATTTTTTTATAATTTCATGGTATTCTGTTTTTAATAAATGCAAATACATTTATTCATTTTTTGCTGTCTAATGAGAACTATTCACATCCTGTTGTTTAGTAAAGTCATTAGATTACAGCTAACACAAACTTTAATTTGTAGAAAGAAAAAACATAGCAGCATAGCAAAATATACTTGTATTTTGCATAAGCTTCAAACACCACAAAGTCCATTGAACATTTAATTGAATAATTATGCATATTTAATTTGTTATTTTGATAATGTATAACATATAAAAGTAATTTACTGAATATGAGAAAGGTAAAAATCTATCTCCCTGAGATACAGTCTGTGCCACACAGATTTCCTCTGTGTCTTCTTCATACTGTCATATGAATCAGTTTGGATCACTGTTTTATGTTATGCATATTACTCAATTTGAATATATATTTAAAGTGGTATTTTACAAATGGAAGAAAATAATTACTTACACACATATTTGTGATTCAAAGCTTTCAACAGGCAACGACACTCATCCATCAACAGTCTTCGGTGCCATATGTTTTTATAGCAGTTCTCTAAACATGAATAGAACCTAAATATGCAGTGAGTTTCAAGCATATCACACACCCCATGTTCATTAATAGATCTTTATACTGGCCACAAGAGAGATTATCTTTTCTTTTGGGTCACTGACTCTTCACTGCAAAGATATCTTCCCAATTTGGCCTTTAAATCTTAGGTCTACAATATACCTCACCCAAATACAAAAAAAAAAAAAAAAAGAAAAGGGATTCAACTTCTCTCCCAAAATACTCAATTTAAGACAATCAGAGAAGATGAATGGCAATTAAATCCTATTACTCTAAAAAGAACAAGGGCAAATTTTAGAAAAACATTCCTCTCTATTTTACATGTTTATCAGTAAACAACACTTTACCAATTCTAACAAGCGTGATGATTGGTGCCTTAGAAAATTTACATTTCTAACGAAATTCATGGATTCTTTTAATGTACAGATGAAAAAAGTGTGATATGTAAAAATGTGGACATTTGTGACTTGTAATTGACCTTCAGTTTTACGCAAAAGACATCACCCTTATAAATGATTTTTTTTTTTTTTTTTTTTTTTTTGAGATGGAGTCTTGCTCTGTTGCCCATGCTGGATGGAAAGCAGTGCCACGATCTCGGCTCACTGCAAGCTCCGCCTCCCGGGTTCACGCCATTCTCCTGCCTCAGCCTCCCAATTAGCTGGGACTACAGGCGCCTGCCACCACATCCGGCTAATTTTTTGTATTCTTAGTAGAGATGGGGTTTCACTGTGTTAACCAGGATGGTCTCAATCTCCTGACCTCATGATCCGCCCGCCTCAGCCTCCCAAAGTGCTGGGATTACAGGCGTGAGCCACCATGCCCGGCCATAAATGATTTTTTTTTTAAAGCACAAAGATAAAATGTGCTTAGTCCATTCTGAATTATTGTAATGTTCTCATTTAAAAGCCACCATCTATCAAAGATTATCTTATTTTATATCAAAGGAACATCCATTAAATATTTATCCTTCTCATCCTGGAAATGTGCTCACACACAAGATGAGGGCCCTACCTGAGGAGACATTTGTATAAGTCATTTTATTAGCTCATCTCTGAATAAAATAGAATACACACCGGAAGTTTACACCTAAAGAGCAGCACTCTTTTTAGGCTGAAGAGTGTGATTTCTGAAGGCCAATATTAAATTACACATTCTGAAGCCAATGAGTTAACTTATATTATCTTGGAAACAAGGAGTTACTACTTATTTTGTTTGACCTAAAATTAGCAAACGTTTGCAAAGGGAAAGCTTGTTAAAATATAGCATATACCTGAAAGAATTTGGGTGGAAATAAAAAGCTAATTAGTACATAACTAGTGAGGGATAAAATTGTGTAAACTGTTCTCTTTTTGCATGGAAGTTTCTAACTTCTAGACTAGTTAACCATTGCTTCATATTTTATGCTTTATTTCTCCGGCTTTGAGAAAAAAAACAAAACAAACAACAACAAAAACAAACAGGTCACTATGAACCTAGAACAGTCCTTAAAATATTCATGCATTCTCCTATTTTCTATACAATAGTAATGAAAAAAAGTGAACATTTGGTCAATTACAGAAAATACTACTACAAATTTCAAGTTATATATGCACACAAATAATACCTAAATTCAGAAAGAAAATAAAGCCTCTCATCTTGTTTTACAGATTTCCCAGTAGGATACTTCATATTGGCAGTGAAAATATTTGAAAGCATAACTTAATAAGCCATAATTGCATCAACATCTAAAGTAAAATGAAATAAGTGAGACTTTTATACTAAACAGTGAAATAGATCATAATGAAAACACTTTGGAAATAAAGAAGTTTCAAGATGCTATATCACAACTGCTGGCTTAAATTGTCAACCTGCATTTCTAGCCTGCACTTAGAATAATGGCAGTCATCCATGGCAAAGTTCCCCTGCTAGTCTGTAATACATGAAGAAGAAGAAAGAGGTCTATTTACAAGATTCAACTTACCCTTAGGCAGAGAAGTAGCAAACACTTTAAAGAACAATTCTTGGCAAAGACTGCAAGTCTAAGGCAAACCATTTAAAATAACGATCCTTCTGCAATTTTTATGATGTCCTCCATTTGTTCAAAAAAAAAAAAAAAGCTGAATCTTAAGGGAAATTCTGAACAAACAGAAGTTCCATTGAACAAGGCTATGACAATAATAGAGCACTTTTAAAAATCAAGTTAATCTCAAAATTTTCTTTTCTGAAAAGAGGTGAAGATATTTAAATGTAAGTGCTAAAATATAAGCATATATAAACATTGATACTATCGTAATCAACAGCTTCAACATAGAGATCACTCTACCATTGACCTTTATTGGTCACCTGCTACATTCATACAAGAGACAAGATTTAGTAATAAAACTTCCTCTAGGAAAATCATACTGTAGTAGAGAGGTAGGTAGGTTAAATTATCATTGCAACACAACGTGAAAACGACTTTATTCATAGTAAGTGGCAGCTTTTCTTCAAAGATGGTGCCAACAAACCTTTCCATCCCTATCTATGTCCGTGATGTTTATCCCATGAAGAGATACATGGAACCGCAACAGCAGCCCATGAGGTATGTGCAGCAGGTGGGGCAGCTTTGGGGAAGAAACAAGGCTAAGGAGGAGCCACACTGAGAGAGACTTGGGACCTACATTCCCTTCCCTTGAATCTAGACTACTTTGTGAGTTTCAATGACCACTAAAATGATGGCAGAAGTGATGCTGTATCAGTTTTGAACCTGGTTTTAAAGAAGCTTGGTAACTTCCACTTTTGCTCCTTTAGAATCCAGACCTCTAGGCTATAAGATACTATTTAGCCTACCAAAGGAGGAGAAGCCATATGAGAAAGAAGAAAGATACCTTAGCTGACAACCAGTACCAACTGTTAACTACATGAGAGACCATCTTGGTCCTGCCAGCATCAGCGGTGCTCCCATATCACTGAAATAGTTTGAATGAGCTCAAGGAAGACCAACAGAACTACCCACTGAGTCCAGCCTATTGACACACTTGCAAAAAATTGTGAACTTGTTATTGCATTAGGCCACTGAGGTCTGGAATGTTGATTATGTAGCAATTGATAACTAACATGAAGTGAGGAAAAAGTGATCAAGGCGTACACAGGCCTATAGAATCTAACATGATTTTCCCAAGGCTAATCAGCTAATAAAGGACAGAAAGGCGATTCCCCTGAATTCTCATCCAGGATTGAATAATATTGCAAAGGCAAAAATACAAGCTGTATTCTTTTTGTTGTTGTTGTTGTTGTTTGTTTGTTTGTTTGTTTCCAGGCAAACTCTGGCTGTATGGCCCAGGCTGGAGTGCAGTGGCGCCATTGAAGCTCACTGCAACCTCTGCCTCCCAGGTTCAAGTCATCCTCCTACCTCAGCCTCCTGAGTAGCTAGGACTACAGGCATGCACCACCATGCCCAGCTAATTTTTGTATTTTTTGTAGAGATGGGGTTTCACCATGTTACCCAGGCTGGTCTTGAACTGGTGAGCTCATGAGATCCACCGCCCACCTAGGCTTCCCAAAGTGCTGGAAACAAGCTGTTTAATGCAAACACCTGTGGCTGAATAAAACCTTAACCCAAGAAATAACCTGCACTGGGGTACACATTAGTACCTTCATTCAACAAGAAATGCATAGTGACCCAGAATCTGGCTAACGTCCACATAACAGCCCTAATTTGAGTATAAAATTAATATACTAATTACCCAGTATTAAAAATCTGAGAGTACTATCCATATATTACATATTTCAGAAGCAAATATAACTGATCACATGAGCTGACCCTCCCTCAGAAATGCTTTATATGAGACACAGTTTAATGATATGGCTTCTGACTATACTGGGAGCATCAATTATTTAACAGTATTTCTTTCTTTTGCAAAATTGAATCAAAAGCTATTATTTGCATGCTTACTATTGATCAGTAAGATACAAAACCCTGCATGATAAATTCTAGTAGTTTGAATTCTGGGAAATAGTTTATGAATATGAATTTTAGGCTTTAGCCCTCAGAAAATAAATCACAGTATTTATTATAGATGATAAGGAAAATTTTAAATAGCCTTGTTTTTTCCGTGCTTTTTTCTCACCTCCCACACTTCCCACCAAGCCCATATGACCTCATGGTTGCCTAAGTTCCTTTGCTATTTCATAATTTTCTCAAAAGCAATATTTGAATAACAAAATTAAGAATAACATAAATATGTCTTCTTATATATACCTCCTGAAAGACTCCGTGTCCAAAAATCACTCAGCTCCCTTCCTCAAATCAACATGCTCAACCTCCAAGTACAGCTGATCTCAGCTAGTTATTAGCATGCAGCTTTAACACAATATGATCATTTTATATACTGCTTTAAGTCTTTGATAGACTTAGAGAAGGATGGTTTTGAAAAACAGAAAAAGAAGCCCTTCAAGATTGCAAGGGAGAAATATCAAGTTAAGCAACAGAGAAAAACCACAATAGCATCACTTGAGGTATCTGTGGGAGGTGGGGCAGCTTTGGGGAAGGAACAAGTCTAATGAGGAGTCACATTAACAGAAACCTGGGACCCACATTGTAAACTTTTCATCTACCTCCCTCGAGAAATCATCTGGAATCCCCACACTGCTTACCATTTTCTAAGAGCAAACTCTTTCTGGTATTGGAGAAAAATGATCAATTCTGTCTCAAAGTTGGCCTAGATTCAAAACGAATATTCTTCATGGACCCAGCTGACTTCAGGATCACATGCTTTTTACACAGAAAAGTTGCTGCTGAAAGAGGTCACTTTTCTTGCATAAGAAGGAGAGCAATGATACGAATATGTTAGTCTCTAATAGTTCTTTCTTAAACATACTGAAAAGGATGATACAAAGCCCAGAAGGATTCTATGCCAGAGGACCCTAGAGAGAACTGATTTTCTACAGAATGTACGCATTTCAAACAAAAATACAATGTTTTCATGGAGGGCACAGAATAGTCTGCAACAATGTGATTTATATGGCTCTCTTACTTTTCTGACATTTGTTTCAGAAAACTTGCTTGAATACATTCTATTTTTCTGCAAAATGTGGATAATACCATATGTTGAAAAAGTAAAAACAGTGTGGTTATTTTCTGTGTTCTCACCATTTGGATATTATTTCTTACTCTCTTCACATCTCTTTTTTACTCATCTTTAGAATTCTTCAAAAGACTAGGCTCATGTTAGGTCACATATTGGAAAAAGTAGAATTACTAGAAAGATATTCTGTTGAGTTCAAAAGATTCAATTAGAAAAAAAATCAACAGGTAATTTTAATCAAATTTGTAGGCATGATTAAAGATTATCTACAATTTTCACATGTCCTTATTTGCTTTAGTATAAGCTGCTATCAAAAATAAATTTCCAGTTATCTATTAAACTATTGAAAGACATTTTATGAATAGTTAAGTTATTCTGTTGAGCTTATATAGCTTATTTATTAATTTTTATATACTCAGTAAGAAAAAAGGCAGTTGGTTCATCCAAAGTTATGTCTAAGTAAGAGTTTAATATACAAGGTACATAAACACAGATTTTTCTCATAAGAATCAGGATTACCCACAGTTCTCAAGTGGCATGATTCACATTTTTGAGGAATATTTAATGCTTCCCTTTTATTAAATGCTTTCCACAACATTGTGGGATGTATTGTATTTCTGACCCCTTCCTACCAAATGTCAGAGAACCTCCCAATCATTGTGACAATCAAAAATGTCTCCATACATTTCCAAATGTCCCCCAAAAGACAGGAAGACCCAGTCACCCAGTTAAGAACTACTAGACTCACAATATGATTCAGGAAGGAAAACATCTTCACAAAATTAAAACCACTGAAACCTCTGCTTAATTTGGAAACTGTGATTTGCTTTTGCAACTGTAGCATTAGAGCAGTGGAACAAGTTTTGTGGTCTAACGTATATTCATACTACAGGTGTGCTAAATTTGAATTATGTGTAAATTTTTTGAAGGAGTCACTAATTTGCATTTTTGATAACACAGAATGTCTCCAGGGAAGCCATGTTTAAGTCTAGTAACCAAATGTAATGGTCTGGTTGTGAATCAGTTGACCTCAGACAGTTTCTACTACTTTAAAAACTCCTTTCTTTTGAGAAAAAGAATAATTAAATGACAGTGTATTGACTAACCTAATTTATCCTATTCAGTTTCCCACACTGAGGACAGAGAAAAAAACAAGCATTTTATACACCTGTCTAAAGCTATTCTGATCACTAAAATTTGTGCACTCAAATATTTAGCTACTGTAATGGATCTTTTTTATGTTACATTGTAGGAAAAGACAAAGAAGTAGAAACATAGAAAGTTAGCAATGGGAAAAAAAGAAAAAAACCAAAATATTGTCAATATTCTATTGCTCTATGAAGCACAGTGCTCATAATATTTTGAGTCTGAGAAACCAATTACAAAAAAACTATATTTTTAAATGCTTTCACTGATGGAAAGGATTCATGCTTCTTAATTGTTCTAGGTCTAAGAGAACCTTTCACCTGCTAACTTCTATTATGCATAGTCATAATGCAGTACAGAGTGAAGATATTTCCATTAACAACTATTTTTGGTATGCCCATTACACACAAGGAAGGACAGTGCAGTAAGAAGACCTTAACCATAGATACTCCTGACACCAAACTAGTCATATGGCCTTGCCCATCTCCCAAAGAGAAAAGAAAAATACTGCTACTGAGCTCTGTTTTTTTGTTTTGTTTTGTTTTGTTTTTTGAGATGGAGTCTTGCTCTGTTGCCCAGGCTGGAGTGCAATGCTGCGAGCTTGGCTCACTGCAATCTCCGCCCCCCAGGTTCAAGCATTTCTCCCTGCTTCAGTCTCCCAAGTAGTCGGGACTGCAGGAGGCTGCCACCACACCCAGCTAATTTGTATATTTTTTAGTAGAGAAAGGGTTTCACCATGTTGGCCAGGCTGATCTTGAACTTGTGACCTCAGGTGATCTGTCCACCTTGGCCTCCCAAAGTGCTGGGATTACAGGCATGAGCCACCATGCCTGGTCACTACTGAGCTCTTTAGTCTGCATCAGGTCTTCTTAATGCTAAATACTTTATTACATACATAGTTTTCTCACTTAGTGTTTATTGCATGCTATTATCATTATCTCCATTTTACAGATGATGAAACTAAGCCTCAATCACATCAAAATGCCCATAAAATTTCATGAAAATAAGAGAATGATACTTCATCTCAGTGCTTGTCCTCTCAGAACCAGTAATCCCAGTCTAATCATGAGGAAAACATCAGACAAATCCTAAGTGAGGCACACTCTACAAAATACTTGACCAATACTCCTCAAAAACTGTCAAGGTCGTCAAAAATGGGTAAGTTGGACAAACTGCCACAGCCAAGAGGAGCCTCAGGAGACATAATATGTAAATATAATTTGGTATCCTGGATGGAATTCCAAATCAGAAAAAGAACATTATGCAAAAACTAAGGAAATACGAACAAAGTATGAACTTCCATTAATAATAATGTATCAATATTGGTTCATTAATTGTGACAAAGGACATTTATATAAGATGTTAAAGGAAACTGACTTGGTGTAGGTGGGAAATCTCTATATAGTGTGCTATCTCTGCTTTCTTTCTGTAACCCTAAAACTATTCCTAAGTTTTAAAATATATTTTAAAAAACTACCATGCTGAGAAAAAAAAATTAAAGTCCTTACAAGATGGAAAGATATACTATGTTCATGGGTCAGAAGACTCAATTTTGTTAAGATGTTGATTCCCGGCTGGGCGCGGTGGCTCAAGCCTGTGATCCCAGCACTTTGAGAGGCCGAGACGGGCGGATCACGAGGCCAGGAGACCAAGACCATCCTGGCTAACACGGTGAAACCCCGTCCCTACTAAAAAATACAAAAAACAAAAAAACTAGCCAGGCGAGGTGGCGGGTGCCTGTAGTCCCAGCTACTCGGGAGGCTGAGGCAGGAGAATGGCGTAAACCCGGGAGGCGGAGCTTGCAGTGAGCTGAGATCCAGCCACTGCACTCCAGCCTGGGCGACAGAGCGAGACTCCGTCTCAAAAAAAAAAAAAAAGAGATGTTGATTCCTCTCAAATTGATGTATCAAGTCAACACAGTCCCAGTCAAAATCCTAGCAGATGCTTTTAGTAAAAATAGACAAACTTATTCTAACATTCGTATGGAATTTCAGGTGACCTAGAATAGCCAAACCTTATAAAAAGGAAAACTAACTTTGAGAACTATAACTAACTGCTTTCAAGACTCACTGTGAAGACAATCTTATACCAGTGTTAATACAGAAAAAAGATGAATGCCACAGAATACAAAGTCCAGAAAGAGACCCACAAATATATTGACAACTGGTTTAAAAGTGCAGAGGCAATTCAGTGGAGAAATGAGTCTTTTCTACAATGGTGTTAAAACAATTGGATGCCCATATAAAAAAAAAAACCAAAACAACAAAAAACAAACAAACAAAAAAACTTTGATCCATAACTCATACCATATATAAAATTTAATGTAAAATATAACCTAGAACCAAATGTATAATACAAAACTATAAAATTTCTAGAGGAAAACATGGCAGAAAATCTTTGCAACCCTAGGGAAGACAAATATCTTTTTAGATATGACACCAAAATACACATCATAGCACAAGAAATTGATAAATTTAACTTCATCAACGATAACAATTTCTGTTCTTTAAAACATCTGGTTGTTGTATTTTGTTAGTTTGTTTGTTTGTTGTTTGAGACAGGGTTTCACTCCAGTCACTCAAGCTAGAGTGCAGTGGTGCAATTATGGCTCACTGCAGCCTCAACTTCCTGGACTCAGGTGATTTTCCTACCTCAGCCTCCCAAGTAGCTGGGACTACAGGCATGCACCACTATGCCCGGCTAATTTTTGTATATTTAGTAAGGATAGAGTTTCACCATGTTACCCAGTCTGGCCTCAAACTCCTGGGTTCAAGCAATCCACCCATCTCAGCCTCCCCAAATTTTGGGATTACAGGCATAAGCCACCAGGCAGGGCCAAAAGACATTCTTAAGAGAATGAAAAGACAACCCACATACTAGGAGGAAATATTTTCAAGGCACATATCTGATAAGAACTTGAATCCATAATATTTTTTAAATTCTCAAAAATTATAACAGAAACAAGCTGACCAAAAAAATAAACAAATATCCTAAACAGACACATTACCAAAGAAGACATACAGATGGCATAAAACACCTGAAAAGATACTCAACATCATTCACCATTATAGAAAAACAAATCAAAAATGTTAAAGACTGATCATACATGTTTACAGTTAACATATGTTACTTTTGTTTTGTTTTTAAATCTCTATTTTAAAAAGCTTGTTTGACCTATATTCTATTCACCTAGGGGTACATACCATCAACATGACTTACTACCATTGATGTCAATCTTGATTTCCTGGCTGAGGCAGTATTTTTCAGGTTTCTCTTCTGAAAAGTTACTCTTTTCTAACTCTTTACATACTTTACTTTTCAGAAAAAAAGTCACTACACCTATTTCACACTTAAAAAGTGGGAAGCCATGCTTCACTTATTTCAGCAGGGTACATAGGTTTGTAGTACACATATCTTTCACATCTTTCACAAGTCAGATTTATCCCTAGTATTCTATAACTTTTATGCTATTTTGAATGGCATTGTTTTTAAGTTTTAATTTTCAATTATTTGTTGTGATTAGAATATATTTGATTTTTGTATATCAATCCTGCAATATGTCTAATCTTACATGTTCTAGTACCTTTTTGTAGATCACATTAGAATTTCTTTGTAGAGAACAAATAAGAGTAGCAAATAAAATAATTTTACCTATTTATGTACAAAATAATAATAATAATGTGAGAAAGCAGTCTTAACTAATGGGATGTGCAGAGAGCCCAGTTAAAGTCATACTTCTTTATGTAAAGTTACCAGCGTTGGGTAACTTCAAAAATGGGTGGCAGAAAAATTTACGTAAAAAAATGATTATTTTTAATTTCCTACCCTCTCTAAAAAGACATTTAGCAATGGGAGGCAGTTTACTACATATTCACCATATTTCATTCATTCATTCAACAAATATGCATACCTAAAAGTTTCATCAAATTATTTTATTCTATCATGTATCAATTTTCTAACTGCTAAAGGTGTATGATTTATAGTGTTGGAATGATAAATACATAATCCACTACTCAACATTTAGTGGCAGATATTAACTGTTAGCTATATGCTGATCTTACTAACAGAATACATAAAATACATTTAAAAAGCAAAATAACATAGAATGGAGACTCAAGATCATTATGTACATTGATGCAACTAAAAACAAACATTCCTACATAAATTCAACTCATTTCTATAATTTTATCTTTGTCTTAGCAACTCCACTTTTTGACAAAGGGAACAATTCATATTTCACATGCATTCACCATTGTAGCTTTTTAAAAAATAATGGACATACTATACACATTCCTATAAATTATATTTCACTGCTAAAATTTTAATTAACATATACACATACTCAATAAAAACAGTAAAAAATATGAGTTTCATTCTCTGGAAATTTCATTATTAAAATTACTGTCATTTTACAATGGTAACATCTCATTTTGTTATGCCCTAGGTATACTGAAACACTATTTTTATTATAATAAAATGCAATAAAAACAGTTCTTACCTGTGTTACTGTTATTTTGAAATCTCCTTATAAATTTTCTCCTAATGAGGGTGGGCTGTCATCAATAGATGCCCCCATTAAAATATGACAATGATGGTAATAGCTTAAAACTTGTACTGTACAGTTCAAAATTCACTTTTACACATATCTCTTTTCATCTACACACCAATTCTGTTAGGTGAATATACTTATCCCCATTTTACAGATGTATCCCCATTTATATGACAATGATCATAATAGCTTAAAACTTTTATTGTACAGTTTAAAATTCACTTTCACACATATCCCTTTTAATTCACATACCAATTCTGTTAGGTGGGCATTATTATTATCCCAGTTTTATAGATGTAAGTACTAAAGCTTAAGTTGTTTTCCTTGTCCTAAGCTACACAGCTAATTAGGGAAGTTCATTTTTCTCCACTGCTTTTAATCACATTAAATTGATGATCCTTCTATTCAACATATGGAGTTAATGTTCTATGAAAATAAAACTGGAATCTCTCAGTCTACATTGATCACAAATTCAATGTATCCTCTCAACACACTGTTTTAGTCTTTTATATCTTTGATAGAAGTGAACATCCTAATTATGCCCATGAGTTACATATATGAAATGCCTTCACCCCACTTTAATAAAACTCTTTTTTAATGCCAATATAAAAAATACTCTATATTAATTGGTAATTGTGAAAACAGAATCTGGGAGAGAGTCTGAACCAACAAAAGAGGAAAATATAGGAAGGAAAGGAAAAGACAAGGAAGGAGGGTGAGACAGAGAAGAGAGAATAAACATCCAGGAGCAGTGATGCGAATTATTTGCTTAGTTACCACAAAAGTAATAATTACACTGTAACTCTGTGGGAACAATGGAAATTTCACAGTAGCTCACGTTACTGTTATCACCTTATATCCTGATAACTGTGAAATTAATTTGTGGCACTACTGTATGTGTCGGCCATAAGCTGTTCCCTTGGTAACAGTATTATGCTACCATAGAGAAGGAATGTTTGGCAGTAAAATGGGCAGCAGCAAGCTGATTACACAGGGAAAAGCTTCTATCTAAATACACATAGCATAACAATCACCCCTGGAAAAACTACATGGCTTACCAAAAGAGTTCTCTCTGTTCACTGTCCATTATCTGTTGGCTGAACTAGTTCAAATGAATAACAAGTAATGATCAAATTACCGGTTTATATTTTACAACAGAGTCTTATCTTTTAAAAAAAATGCAAGAAGGAAATACAAAATGTAATACATTTCTCTTGCTTTCTTTTCTATTTCCTCCCCTGAAATTATTACTATGCTATTAGAAGCCATACAAACGCATATATACACAAATATACATATACTTCAATGAAAAGCAGGCATGCAGCTGATAGCTCGGCATCCCTGAGGTATAAACAAAGACACCAGACATATTTTTTAAAATAATTTTGCTTAAGGAAATTCATTTCAGTAGGTACATCAGTTACTCTGCTGTCTCCTACCTACAAAGTTACAGAAAGAAAAGTTCAACATTTGGCCAAAAGGATAGTAGCTTACATTTCTTCTTCTTTTTTTTCTTTTTTCAGCACAGAATTTTGAAGAGGGAATACACTAAAATGGAAGAACATAACTACATGACATCATAAGAAATCCTGAATTAGAAGCGTATATTTGAAAGGTCATGCATCCTGAGCTGCCAACGGCTTAACAACCAGAGGCAGAGGCCAGCTTTGCCAGCTCACTGCTTCTACTCATCTTTCATGATACTAGCCAGGCTGAACATAGTTCCAGGATGATAATGAATTGGCTGGGCATGCTGTTTATATTAGTTAGTATGTATTGCCTGTACTAAACCAAGTATCATGAGGCCAGCATTATTTTGCCACTTTTCAGAAAGAAAATATGAACACTTCAAAACACAGTAAGCCTTTTTTAAAGTGTATATTTGATTTTGAAATAATCAAAATGTATGTAGGGATATGACTGCATCCTAAGATTTATGATAAGTTCTGATAAGTAATATTTTCTTTCTACATGCAAGGCAAAGTTAATAGTAACTAGAAAGTCTTTATTTGGTATAGCATAGATTTCTGTCGACCAAAACAACTAACTCTGGGAAACATAAGGTTCTGACAACTTCAGAAGAGTTAAGTCACAGACAAAAGTTTATTGGATCTTAGTTGGCTCCTACCCACCAATTATTTCTTTTCCAAATAGAACATAATAGATTTTCAATATGTGTTAAATAACTGAAAAAATATCCTCAAAATTATTTTTTGGCCATCTTCCCAACAAGAACACGATCCTAACCTATATGTAGAGTCCTTTGCTCTGACATCTATTTCTCCAGAATTATTCTCCTAATTCATATATCTGGATGGTCTCTCTGAATTGTTATAGAAAACTAAGAATGCGAACTATGAAATGTATTTTTAAATTTTTATAACCATCTAGTCATACACAGAATAACCACAAACTGAGCTAATAAACCATGGTTTCACAGAATTCCCTGTGACAATCAAGTAAATAGTGAAATAGTTTCTGCTATTATGAATTTTATCACTTATTCAGTGTATGACCATGGGCAAAGATCTTCACCTCAATCCTGTGAGGTGGGTACTATTATTATACCCATTTTAAGTATAGATTTCCAATATTTGTTAAATATTCAATATTTGTTGCTATAAAATGGGTATAATAATAGTACCTACCTCACAGGATTGAGGTGAAGATCTTTGTCCATGGTCATACAAAATGAGCATAATAATAGTACCTACCTCACAGGATTGTTATTAAGAATAAACAAGATAATCCATACAAAGTAACACATTATTGAAAAATTAAATGATCAAAATAAAGCTTGATGTTATTGTTATACTTTATTTAAGAAATACATCTAAAGTATTTTAAAATGTATTCACTTCAGTTATTTGAAGTTTCATCTGCCATATCACAGAGCACATATATGTTCAGAAATATCTGTTAAGTATCTCTATGTACCAGATAGTAAAGGTGGTATTGAAGACAGAAAAGGCATTGTAGCAGGCAGACAGGAGTATAAAGTCCAGCCTTGCCACTTATGAGAGTCCCATCTTCAAATTATGGAACCTTTCTGAATCCATTTTCTGTCTATAAAAAGGGGTAGACATTATGTCTCTACCTGCTTCTTATCATTAAATTAAAATTCATATTCCTTTCTATGGCAAGGACACAAGTCCTGTATAGTCTTGTAACTCATCTCCCTCCACCAAGCTTCATCCACACTGCCTTCTTTAAGTCAAGCTTATTCCTATATCAAGGTGTGCCTGGAAGTCTTTACACTGTGCTACAGTGGTACACCTCCTCTAGCCCTATAGAATGGAAAATGGAAGCACAGAGACATTATACAATGGCTAGCCAGTCACATTACATCAAGTGAAAACAACAAGTTCCCATGAAGTTTATTATTATTGGAGTGGCTTCAGTACTTCTTGGGAAACACTAATGATGACCCTGCTTTGTATGATCAATCAACAAATTTTCAAACAGTTTACTGAGTATATGACAGTAATTTCTACAGGCAAAGATATACCTGCATGAATAAGCTTTCATTCTGAAAAAAAAATCACCTTCTGAAACTCCATGCCAGTTATCTGAAATAACAAAGGTGAAGTACAAATTATGTAATCTATCATAACCTGAAATAAACATATGTTGCTACTCTGTGATTTTGGTGTTTATCTCAGTCTGACCCATTTATTGAGACTGTTACCTCAAGATGCTCTCCCATGGAGCTTTCACTGAGAATACTTTAATCCATTTTCTTAAAAATCCATAACAAAATTGCTAGGATCTCAATGTCTTATCAAAACTTTTTTTGTCTCAAAAATGATACATGAAAAAGATAATCTTCAATAAATGTAGGTAAGTATTTTATACCTGCAGCGTTGAATTGTTCCACTGGAGGGTAGCAGGGGGAAAAAAAAGTTCACGTTGCCTAGAGCTTCAGAATCTTGTTGGTACCTTAAAGTGTGTTCTTTCTGGATTTTCTAACTCAATCATCCTCCTCTTCCAATGCACATCTCCAAACCTCCCATTTCACTTGTTCAATTCCCCCATTAGTAGTGATATTTACGCTCCTCAGGATCTCTGTGTAGCAAAGTCATTGAGTGGAGGCACCAGAACTAAACTATGGAAACATTCAAATCCCATATTTGCCACTTATTTTTTGTATAAATGTAGATGTCTTCATGATGTTAACTGTAAAATTAAAGTAAAAATAATAATTTAAACTTAAGTAATAATACCTACTTCATAAGAGTGTCACAAGAATTGAGTAAATACATGTAAAGTATTTAGAAAAGTTGTTTGCACATAGTAGGTAAGCAACAAATTATAGCTATAATCATTATTGATTTCTCTTATTTTTTCTTATCTATTTACTTCATCCAAGTTTTCACAATTGAAATTCTATTTTTCATCACCTCAAATAACTTTTTATAAAGAGCCCCCTTGCAGTTCTTCCATTATGCCTTTTTTTAGAATATCCTAATTCTAGATGAAAATATCCATGTCCACAGTGAAAATCTGTGTAGAAAACTAGCCTCATGGTCTAAACTCTTTCATTGATTGAGCTCTCAATACTGCACAGCAATGGAACTTAACTTCTTTGGTCAAACTCTCACTCTCCCATTCCCCAGAACAACTCTTTAAAACTTTCTTCTTTCTCTTCCAATTTCCAAGCCAGTCATATTCCATTCCTTCATCCTCACCGGATAACCTTTCTTTCTACTTCTGTGTCAAAATCAAAGCTTTCCAGTGGCACTCCCAAATAGTGCTGCCACCATCTCTGTGAACCTATTTGTAACGGCCACTGTCTTTTTTTCTGCCTGTTATCATGATGGTGTTTCTGACCCTCCTCCTAGTAAAGAGAAATCCCCACAAGTGTAATTGGATTTCATCTCCTTCCACCTTCTGTAGAGTCACATGCTTTTAACTTTCATCTCTTCCGTTGTTTCTTGGAGCCTCCTTAATACCATTTAATTACGTTTGATTGCTCCAATCTGGTAACATTTCTCCCTGAGTCTTAACATTTCCTTCCTCCTCTGCATAGACAAAAAGTAGGAAAAAAGTTTGTCATCTATAGTGACAATCTCCATTTCCTTTCTTTGCATTCATCCAGCCATTCATTCTACAACCTATTCCAATTGCTATGGACTGAATGCCTGTGCCCACCAAAATTCACATGTTGAAGCCCCAATCCCATTGTGAAGCCTTTGGGAGGTAATGAGGTCATGATGGTGGAGCCTACAGGGATAGGATTAGCATCCTTCTAAAAAGAGGGCAGAAAGCTAGTTAGGTCTTGTTCCACCATATGAGGACACAGCAAGAAGACAATACTCTCTGTAAGTCAGAAAGAGGACCTTCACCAAGAACCTCTACTGGCTCCTTGATCTGAAACTCCTAACCTCCAGAACTGTGAGAAGCAAATGTTGGTTGTTTAAGCTACCCCACTGATGGCGTTTTGCTATAGCAGCCAAAACTGACCAAAGCACCAATTTAGTTTCTGCTTCTACTCTTCAAATGGATACAGCTTATGTCACTAATTATGGCCCTGCCACAACTTATATTTTACTGGGAGAGATGCATTGAAAATTTTTAAAATGTAAGATAATATAGCATATTAGATAGTTTTAAGTTCTCAGAAGAAAAATAAATTAGGAAAATGGATAAGAAGTGTTAATGCTATAAGTTGAGCTCCAATTTTATATGGTAGCCAAAAAAGGTGAACCTGAGAAGGTAACATTTGAGGAAAGAACTGAAGGATGAGAGGAAACATCTCGGGGCACAGAAATATCTGGGGGCATGCAAATATCTGGGGGCAGAAGGAACAGCAAATGGAAAGGCCCATTTTTTTCTCCCTCATGTTTCTTTATTCCTGTATTCTGTGAAACTGTTTTACGGTTTGCCTCCTCTCTCCCTTATTGAAATTTCAACCATGTAGAGTAACTATTCACCGCTCAGCATAGTTTTTTTTTTCCAATTTCTGTAGTTCTTGTCTCAATTGTTTAATTTAAAATATGTGATAAAGATTATTTATTTTATTATTTGAGTAGTAGTGTCTAATCTTCATACAAACTTACTATATCTCATTTTAATATTTTAGAAGTGGGATATAAAACATAAATAACAAATTAAAATTAAAATACATCAGTATGTCAATTGAGCTTTTACTTTGTAAAGGGCACTATGTCTAACAGAAAAAATGATGCAAAGAAGCCAGATTGTAGTGGGTTGAGGTATGACTGGGAGGTAAAGACGTGGAGTCACGCTGTTCAGATTACATATTCAAAAAGCTTGGCAGTGAAATGCCTTCCAGATAAATTTGTAGTTGGATACAGCACAATTCTGACAGTTGGCTCTAGCAAATTCTTTCAGGTTTTTAAAACTATTTAATTATGAACATATGAACATAATCCTTAATTAAGACAAATCTTTCTTCTGCCTGAATAAGAACTGCCAAGATGTCAGAGGGCAAGACTAAAAGTTCCTGTCTGAACTCATTTTACAGTCTCCACATTTTCAGACTGTATAATGCTCCATTCTACCAGCAATCACTCAGCACATTCTCACACTGTTTTAGGGTCACCTCTTCTGCAGTAGGAACTTTGGACTTATACAATAAGAAATACACAAGGAACCACAGAGTCAGAAGCAGTTTGTACTACTCAAAGCACAATTTTCCTTCTGGGGCCTCAGATCTATCCCTCAGATATTTCTTTTACCAAGACTCCCAACGATATCTTTTCAAGATTCACTGCCAAGGGACACCTGACTTGTGAGGTCTTATCCTCCCTTAGTATAGAAGTCCCAGTTCTCCCACTTATCCTTCTTGCCTTGGTTGACCTTTCTGAAACCTAGATCTCTTGCCATTAAAAAAAAAGTGTCAAATTTCCACAAATCCACAAAATCAACCCTTTTTCTCCTGTGCTATAGTCCAAGATGTTGGTCCTGAAGTAATTTCTGATTATTTTTCAAAAGTTCTATTGGATCGTATGTCAATTTTTTTTGTGATGTTGTTTGTTTAATTCATAACATCTTTTCCTCAAATTAAACTGAACTGGCAAGAAACAGATACCTGCAAAAAACTGATACAGGCAAACCAGCCTTTAAATGATTCAAAGTTTAGTTCTGACATGCCTTCAACATAAAAGTTTATTAATCTTTCAAAATGAACATATTGTCTCAAACCGAAGGTATGAAATTATTACAATAAAAGCAAACTAAATATATTAAATGCTGTATAATTATCTCATTTATATGGCTAAGGTTATTAGCTTATATATGGTGTCTTTAAAGTAATTCCTATTTGCAGTTACATTTCAAACTGCCGATTTGACACACCAGTCAGGAGGAATGCCACAACTCCTGCTGTGCTAAACTTACTGAAACAAATAGAAAAAACACTTTATTGTATTTTGTTCCTGTTTTACTATTTTGTAATTGGACTACCCTACAGGAAATACTCTTCTTTATATCACTAAGTTACTGTAATAATCTTGTTTCATGTTCTTCCTTTATATATATATTTCTGAATTATCATTTGTCATGGGTAAAAATAGTATGAGAGAAAAAAATTGAGACATTAATCAAAAAGATGTTTTAAAACTGCTGATAATGGTGATTGCTCCTAATTACATGATTGAATGTATATTCGCAGAATGAAAATATGGACACATACACTTCTATCCAAGTATCTATGAAATGGGACTATACAGAGAGATGATAAATATTTTGAAAAATGTGACTTATCCAATTTTTTAAGAAAAAGATTAACAGCATATATCTCACTACTAAAAGCCTATGAAGTTCCCTTCTGATTATTAAATGAAACATGGCTGAAAAATCAAAATTTCCTTGTTTATAAAGGAGTCTTGAAATTCACTCCTGTAAACTATGACTTAGGGTTATATTCCATTATGCTTACATATGACCATGTGTTACACAGTTGGTTTTGCCAAAGCAAATAACTTTTATGAAAAGTGCTGATAGCTTTCTTAATGAATTAAAAGTGTTAATTCAGAAAATGCTAGGCAACTCCACCTCATATCTACCTGGACTTAAAATATCAAGATCATTTTTAAAGTGAAAATAACTTTGAAAATATTTTGTCGTTCTCCTTGAAGAGGTCCTTTACATCCCTACAAACCACTGCTCAGTGAAATAAAAGAGGACACAAACAAATGGAAGAACATACCATGCTCATGGATAGGAAGAATCAATATCGTGAAAATGG
>NW_012118388.1:1116619-1126273 GCF_000951035.1 Colobus angolensis palliatus
AAAGAAAGGAAAGAAAAGCAAGGATCACAGAAATTAAGGGGCTTACTAAAAATTACAGTCAGTCCCACTGACAGAGCCAGAAGTAGAACTCTGGGAACGTAGGAGACCAACTGAAAGGCAAAGCAAATGAATTTGGGGATTGAAATGTTGACTCTAAAGTTCTTGAAGAATAATAAAATATCAAACAAACATTTAAAACTGTAAGTTTGAGATTCAAGAGGGTGACCAGGGCACAGAATACATACCTGAGAGACACTGATATACAAAGTGGATAAGAGCCAAAGAATAGAACATGAACATAGAGTGAGAATAGGACCAGGCATGAAACTTTCTTACACGTCCAGATTTTAAAGAAAATATAGGGGGGAAAGACAGCAGGTTAAATATTTTGCTTGAAACAAACAAAACGGAAAGTAACTTATTTTTTAAAAAACACAGTTCTGTCTTCCTTTAAACATGATATGTAGTTGCTTATATTCAATCAGTCCATGACTTTGATTACCAAAACAATGTGCTGAGTTAGACACAGAAAGGAACTTCACCTTCTAGGGATAATGGAGTAAGTCACAGGAGGCCAGTCAATGTTCTCTCTGCTAAAATCTAGAAAAAGCTGGATAAACCGCAACACCATATTTTTTAGAGGCATAAGAGATCTGAGAAAGCAAGAAGTAGACAAACGAAAGTTCCTAAGACAGGAGAACTTCCTCAAGATGAGCTAAGGAGAAATCAGCAAAGCGTTTAGTGGTCACTGGCACAGGGGAGGGGTGTTATGATTGGAAAATTAAGAGAATAAATACATCTGTTTCCCCACTGGACACATACTGAATTCAGGAGGTTTGTAGGAGGCTAAAAAGAGAGGCTAGAAGCTTCCAAAATACAGAAATAAACAAAATGAATGAGGGTTCGGGAGAAGCATAAAATGCAAACTGTCAGGACCCAAAAGAAAAAAATTGACCAACTTCAAATCATAGCTGGAGATTTTAGCAACCCTCTATCAGAATCATAAATAAATAACAGCAATGATACTGAAGAGCTAGATAAATCTATCCATTGCCTGAATTTAATTGATATTTATAGAACACTAAATCCAACAATTGCAAAATAAACATTCTTGTCAAGTTCACACAAAACATTCACCAAGAATAGACCACATGCAGGGACAAAAATCAAGTTTCAAAAGATTATAATCTTATAGATTTTATTTTCTGGCCGTAATGGAAGAAAATTAGAAGTCAATAACAGTAAAATCTAGAAGATGCAGTTGTTTCACATCTTCACCAAAATTTGGGTTTTGCCAGTGTTCTTAATATTCATCATACAAGCGGGTATAAAATAGTATGTTACTGTTGTTTTAATTTGTGTTTTCCTGATGGCTAATGATGTTGAGCACACTCTCATGTGCCTACTGGATGTGTGTATATCATCTTTTGGGACATATTTTTACTCAAATATTTTGACTATTTTAAAAAATTGTGTACACCTCCTTTTCTAGAATAGTTTTAGGTTCACAGTAAAATTCAAAGGAATGCATAGAGTTCCCGTATTTCTCCTACCCCCACACGAGGAAAACCTCCCTCACCATCAACATTGTGAATCAGAGTACTACACTTATTACAATGATGAACTAACACTGACACATCATTATCACACAAATTTCACAGTTTACATTAGAAATCATTCTTAGTGTTGTATATCCTAAGGTCTTTGACAAATATACAATAATATGGATCTATCAGGATAGTATCATACAAAGTATTCTCACTGTCCTAAAAATCCTCTGTGCCTCACCTATTCATCTCTTCTTTCTAAACCCCTTGCAGCCCCTCATATTTTCACTGCCTTTTTAGTTTTGCCTTTTCCAGGACGTCATACACTTGGAATAATACAGTGTGTAATCATTTCAGATCAATTTCTTTCATTTAGTAATATGCATTTAACTGTCCTCCATGTCTTCTGTGACCTGATAGTTCATTTATTTTTAACTCTAAATAATATTCCTTTGTCCGGATGTACCACAATTTATTTAGGCCTTCATCTTTTAAAGAACATATTGGTTAGCTCAAAGTCTAACAATTATGAATAAAACTGCAGTAAACATCCATGTGCAGGTTTTTGCGTGGACATGAGTTTTCAACTACTTTGGGTAAATGCCAAAAATGCAATTGCTGGACTGGATAGTAAGAGTATGTTTAATTGTGTAAGAAAGTGCCAAACTGCCTTCCAAAGTGGCTTTACTATTTTTGCATTCCCAGCAAAAAATGAATGACAGTCCCTTTTGCTCCACATTCTCATCAACATTTGGTGGTGTCAGTGTTCTGGATTTTGGCCATTCTAATTGTATAGCGGTATCTGTTGTTTTAATTTGCAATTCCCTAATGACATATTTTCACATGGTTATTTGCCATCTGTATATCTTTCTTGATGAGGTGTATGTTCAGATCTCTTGCCCATTTTAAAATCAGGTTATTTTCTTATTGTTGAATTTTAGTGGTTCTTTTTATATTTTTATGTCATTTATTTATCTGATATGTTTCTTTCGTAAATTTTTTTAACCAGTCTGTAGCTTATCTTTTCATTCCCTTGACAGTGTCTTTTGCAGAGCAGAAATATTTAATTGTAATAAAGTCTAACTTATCAATTCTTTAGTTCATGGATCATGCCTTTGGAGTTGTATCTAAAATGTTATCACCAAATCCAATAACATCTATATTTTCTCTGTTATCTTCTCAGAATATAGTAGGCATGTGTTTTCTATTTAGTTCTATACTTCATTTTGAGTTAATGTTTGTGAAAGGTGTTAGGTCTGTGTCTAGTGTGTCTAGATTTCTTTTTAGCATGTGTATGTCCAGTGGTTCCAGTATCATTTATCCATTGAAATGCCTTTGCTCCTTTGTCAAAGGCCAGTTGATTATGTAGGCTTATTTCTGGGCTCTGTATTCTGGCTCATTGATCTTGTCTATCCTTTCAATAACACCACATTGCCTTGACTAGGGCAGCTTTATGGTAAGTCTTAAATTTGGGTACTGTCAATTCTCAGATTTTGTTCTCCTTCAATATTATGTCAGTTATTCTGAGTCTTCTGCTTTCTGTATAAGGTCTGGAATCAGTTTGTCTATAAGCAAGATATAACCTCCTGAGATTTTGATTGTAATTACATTGAATCTTCAGAACAAGTGGGAAAGAACCAACATCTTGAGAATTGTGAGTATTCCTTTCCAGAAACATAAAAGATGTTTCCATTTATTTTGTTTTTCTTCAATTTCTTTCACTAGAATCTTATAGATTTCCTCATATAGATCTTGTACCTATGTTATGAGATTTATTAAGTATTTCCTTTTTTGGTACTAATTTAAATGATATTATCTTTTAAATTTCAAATTCTAATTGTGCATTGCTGATACATATGAAAACAATTAACTTTTGTATATTAATCTTGTATCTGGCAACCTTGTTTATTAGTAAGGAACTAATAATTGCTGATTAGTTCTATGAACATTTATGGTCAATTTTTAGGATTTTCTACATGGACAATCATGTCACAGATTACATGACTGGGAAAGAAAAGAAAATAAAGATATACAAATGTAGTTTCATTTATTTTTTCCCAAACTGTATATCTTTATTTTCTTTTCTTTCCCATCACATTAGCTAGTGCTGCAAGTATGATGCCAAAAAGCAGTGGTCAGAATGAACATCCTTGCCTTGTTCCCAATCTTATCAGGTCTTAAATTTGAGTTTATATCATTTTATTATTTAAAATAATTATATATCCATAATCTTTTAAAACTATAATAAATATATGGAGTAACTTTATTTTGTAAAAAACTGCCAAACTGTCTTCCAAAGAGGCCATAAACTTTCTTTTAAGTGATTCCTTCACTGCATTTGAAAAGTTTTCATGTTTAACTTCATTGTTCAGTTCAAAATATTTTTTTTAATTTCCCGTTATTTATTTTCTGACCTATGGTTATTTTGAAAAGTGTTAATTTCTCAATGTTTAGACCAGTATGGCTAAATATGAGAGATAAATTGAGTTCTAAAATATAAAGTCACGGAGGCAGTAGAGGGGATCAGGATCACACAGAGCATTGTCGGAATTTAGACTTTTACTCTAAGTGCAGTTTGAAATCACTAGCGGGTTTTGAGCAGAAGAGAAATATGATTTGACCAAATTAAAAGATCACTCAAGCTCCTGTGTGAAGAACGGTCTTTATGGATACCAGTAACAAGAGTAATCTTCAATCTTGACTGCATTCTGAAATTATCTGCAATGGGATGGTTCAAAAATACTGATGCTAACTGCTACCTCTCCAACACATACACATACACATACACATACATATATACACACAGACACACACACACAGACACGTGATTCATGCATGCCTGTAATTCTCATTTAACTGATCTGAAGTTTGGGTTAGATACTGGGATTTTTTTAACCACCCTCACCACACCTCCAGCCCAAGATGTCAGCTGTTACAATAGTCAGCAATTATGGTGGCTTGTGCTGAAGTGGAAGAGGATGTCAGTCTCTTAACATTTTGGATATATTTTTAAAGGAGAGTCAACAATAGTTTCTGATTGACTGACTGTAGAACGCGAGAGATAATTTTAAGAAGACTAGAAGAGTCAAGGACTACCTAAAATTTGGGGTAAGCTAACTTCTGTAGAACTACAAGATAAATCAGTGGTCGTGAGGAGATGTAGGGTGGCTGAGGTAAGATGTAGTATACACAATAGCACATAATTAAGTGTCTGAGGTAATTGTGAGAGTAGGTGACTGGATTAAGGTGGAAAACCAAAAATACTGGAGAAGAAAAATTCAAGGAATAGAGTTCAGGTGCTGAATGCCTCATCTGTGTAGGATATTGAACTAACAAAGAATCAGGACGAAAGTTGGACAAAGTGAGCCCAGAGATAAATTTTAAAGAATAAGGAATGTGACCAAAGGATCCACAGGAGGCTACAGGAAAGACGGGTAACAGGCAATATGATGTAATGGGAATCACATTTGATAGATTTCCAGAAGAGAAAGGTAAAATAAAGAAGCATCAATGGGAAATAAAAAGGGCACTTACCCACCTCACTTAGTACAACAGATATGAAGAGAAAACAGCATCATGTATTAAATAATTATATAGGACATCATCCTATTATCCCTTTAATTACAGATTAAAGGGAATGAACATTTAAATTTGATATTGTCAAATAACCCCGCAAAGAAACAGTCTACCAATGTACATTCTTACCAATAGTGTTCCCTATCCATCCAGTTACACCAGAGACCTGACAGTTAATTCTCTTCTCCCATCCTTCACATTTTACATCCTAAACATCTATCCAGTCCCTGCACACTACTTGAGCTCTAATATGCATATTAGAGCTCTCATATCTATCTCTTACCAAAACAAACATGAGAGCCTCCCATGCAGACACTCTGTATTCATTGTAGATCCTTCTGAACCTTTTTATTTCAGTCAGTGATAGTTTTAAAAATTCTACAATTATGGTTACGTATCTCAAAAGCTTAATTATTTTAAATACTTACTAGTATACAAAATTCTCCTAGTATAAAGACAAAATTTCTCAGTGGGGTTTCCCAAGGTTGGCCCCTATCTACAGCTTCAACCTCATCTCCCACAATGTATTTCCATGCCCTCCATGTTTTAGCCATATTGGTCTTCAGTTACCTTCATCTACCACAGGCCCACAAAAACTTTGCGTCAGAAATCTCTCATTTAGGTATTGGCCTATTTTCTTAACCTATATCCACTTACTCTTCTTTCAGATTTCAGCTTGATTAACTCTCTGTTAAAGACTTCTCTGTCAAATCTTCCTATAATTTACACTCTTAGCAACATTTCTTCGTCTTTGTAAAATTATCTTAATAATAATTTTATATACATTTGTGTGGTTATTTGATCAATGCCCACCTGTCTGCCCATTAACAAATTTTCATGAGGATAAAGCTTGTAACTGTATCCCCAGTTCCTACTTGTACTTTGCATATGTAAGAACTCAATAAATATTTGGAAGACTAAACCAGATGTAAGAGTACCTCCACAAATTTTCAATGCCACTGTGCCTTCAATGGCCTTACACTATAAATCTTAAACTAGAGTCATCCATTAGATATAAACGCTAGTAGTATTCACAAATACAAACATTTCTCAAAACAATAAATATTTCAATGTAATAACCCGTCTTTCTTAAAGAAATTCTCTAAATGTCATAGATTAGATCTCAGTCCCTTGCATATAAAAATTACTTCGTTTCTAAACCTCAATTAATTTTACAATCAACCAGTATTCTTAATTCCATCTTAATACACATACTAAAATTTAAAATTATATTAAAGTACATTATCATGTTGCAAACATGTAACTTTTCCTCTATTATAATCTCCAAGTTGTAGGTTGAAATTCAAAGTGTATGTGATGGTGCACTGTAACTGTTAGCTACAGATAGTTCTTATAAAGGCTAATACCCTTTAATTACCAATCACAGATAAAAAGTCTGAGGTCATTAAATAAATTAATTTAAAACTGTAAATAAAAATGTAACACATACACATTTGAAGGTATCATTAACATTAGAAAATCACTATAAGTGAAAATTTTAGAAAACAATACAACAGTCATCCCTTTCTGGTGGTAACTTCTTTCTTTCCTTATCAGTTATTAAATAGCTGTGGCTATTTTCAGATTTTCCTTTACCCACTGCTTCTTCCCCACTGGTTTTGCTTTAATCTTCTCTCACGATTTTAGAATTAATAAATGCATGCTGATGACTTAAAACATTTTATGCACATCACTGGCTTCCATCTAAATACTTTCAAAAAACCACCTCTTTTGACAGTAAATCTACCCCTAGGCACTAAGCTTTGAAAGTAGGAATTGAGGGCTGTTCACTCTTATACTCTAGCACCCAGCCTTGTGCCTGGTATTTGACAGGCCTCATAACCAAACTGAATTTAATGATCAAGAACAGAAAAAGATTTGCCTCATATTGTTTTTAGTAAACACATATGGTAACTACAATCATTTTCTGTATAATTAGAGATAAACCTGCAATGTGATAAGCCATTCAAAAATAGTCAATTTGAATCATGGTACAAGGAATGTGTGTGTATAATATTTGTCTCCAAACACTAAGGATTTTTTTCCAAAGTGCATTTTTAAGACTGAGTACCGTAACAGTAACACAATAATCTAGATTTAGTCAAGTCAAATTAATCTACTATGTTATATATTTATGAAGATATAAAATACAAAACTTGGCTTATTCATGGTCCTAAACTATTTGGCAATTTAAAAAATACTCTATCTCTATGCATCATCATATTTAAAAAGTATTTGTTTTTATAAACAAGCAGAAAAATCATAATCACAGGTATACAATGATTTAGATATGTCTAGAAATTATTAGTTTGCTCATATAATTATAGGTTTCAAAGAGTATATGTGTAGTATTGATATAGTCAAGAAACCCTTCTTCAATAACTATGTCATCTATAGAAATATGTGTGACAAAAATATCATGCTCTTTAAAAACAGACAGGTACTTTGGTGGAAGTACTGAAAGGAAAATCAATTCTCAAAAAATTTCAGATGAACAGAATATAATCCTGGGTAAATATGAAATGCAGGACAAGTCTTATATTAATGCCAAAGAACAACAGACTGTCATTTTGGTGGAATGCCCTATACAGGGAACAACTTTCAGACTGCAGTTAATGGTAGTGGCTGGATCAAACTGGCTACCCAATGTATATAAATTATTTAATATAGTTTCCTCATATGCAATCATTTACCTTTAATTATGTGTCAAAACTAGTAATTATTTTCATTCACAGGAAGAAAACTCTTATCATTTTCTCACTATTAAAAAGAAAAAAAATCTGATTCCCCAAACAGCTTTTTCATCCAAGCTGTTTAAATTTCAACCCAAATCTTACCTCTGGGTGAGAAATGTCTCAAGCAATATTCCCTCCCAGAATATGAAATTATAAACATCATCTAAGGGGATGAAAGAAGCAATGAAATATGAAGAAAAAATATGACAATGACAAATATAATGCCAGTAAGTAATTTAACCTTATTGTAAATCATTTTTCTTTCCCCATCTAAAAGAAAAAAAGAGAATTACTCTAAACTCTCCTGAAAGATAGAGAAAGATGCTAGCAAGATAATTGGTTTGTAAACATAGCACAGATATCGACTAAAAGTATTACCTCTGTGGTCCAATGACAAACACCCATTTCCACTAAAAGTTGATGTTATGGAAGATCTCTAAATAAAATTACTACTATTACTTCTTCTATTCCCAAGCCAAAGTAATGGCCCTTAAAATGGGACAGAGCTATAAGCCTGAAGTTAGAAAATGTACTAAATTAAACTAAATTTCCTAGACCCCTTAGGAAATATTAGGAAGACTGATCTTTAAATATCTGCATATAATTCCATGATATCTACCATTTTATTCCTTTATTCCTTTAATGAAGCTTTTCTCTAATATGTGTGTAAAATGTATTGACAAAGTACTTATATTCCATGGCCTAGATAGGAAACATACACACACACACACACACACACACACACACACATACCCCTAAAAATTTCTGAGAGGTAATGAGTTCTGCAAGAGGAATGAGTCTGGGTTCAAATTCTGGCTCCTTCAATTTTGTGCCATATGCCCAAATTACTTTACCTCTTTCATTCAATTTTTATTCACCTAACATTTACTGATCCCTTTTAGAAAAGATGACACTGAAGCTGAGAGCTGAAACAGAACAAACAGCAAGGCATGGAAGAGCCCATGTAAGAAGGAGCCCAGGTAAACATCAGGTCCAAGCCTGGAAAGTTTTAGGGATGGAAAGACGGTTGGTCAGAAACTTTGCGAGCAAGGATGAAAGAGGTTAGACATATGGTTAATGAGTCAGAGGAAGATCACAAAGGTATTTGCAAGAGAAGTTAGGAGTAAGGAATTTGTCATTTATTCTAAGTAAAATAGCAAGCCTTTGGAGAGAAAGGTCACAACTTGGTTCATCTTGGTGATCTGTGGAAAATGGATTTTTAAAGAAAGTGAAAAAAAGGAAATTAGTAGTTCAGATGAGAGGTAAGGAAGGTATCAGGGGAGAAACAAAATTGGAGAGATTCTGAGGACATAGCTGTATTAGGAATTTTTATACAAATTTCTTTTTGATTAGATGCAAGTGTGAGAGAGAAAAATTTTCCACAAATTCCAGATTTGTAGTTCAAATAACTAAAGATGATGCTACTGTCATTTACTCAGATAGAAAGACTAGTGGACGAATTAGTTCAGTGGAGGATTGTGGTGAGAAATCCAGGAATCTCCAGCCTGGCTAACATGGTGAAATCCCATATCCATTAAGAATACAAAAACTAGCCAGCTGTGGTGGTGCATGCCTGTAGTCCCAGCTACTCGGTAGACTGAGGCATGAGAATCGCTTGAACCTGGGATGGGGAGGATGCAGTGAGCTGAGATCGTGCCACTGCACTCCAGCCTATGAGACAGAGTGAGACCCTGTCTGAAAAAAAAAAAACTAAAGAAAGATGGAAGGAAAGAAGGAAGGAAGGAAGGAAGGAAGGAAGGAAGGAAGGAAGGAAGGAAGGAAGGAAGGAAGGAAGG
>NW_012118388.1:1126323-1139894 GCF_000951035.1 Colobus angolensis palliatus
GAAGGAAGGAAGGAAGGAAGGAAGGAAGGAAGGAAGGAAGGAAGGAAGGAAGGAAGGAAGGAAGGAAGGGAGGGAGGGAAAGAGAGAGAGAGAAAGAAAGAGAGAGAGAGAGAAAAGAAGGAAGGAAGGAAGGAAGGAAGGAAGGAAGGAAGGAAGGAAGGAAGGAAGGAAGGAAGGAAGGGAAATCCAGATCCAGATATCACCTTTGGATATGTTATATTTGAGTTATTATTTACATATTGAAGTGGCTAAGTCAAGTGTTTGACTGAAGTATAAAGCTGAAGTTTAGGGGAGACACAAAACCAGAGACGAAAGTATGACAATTATCATCAAATAGATGGTTATTTAAGGAAAAAGATGATAACTACCTAGGAACAGAGGGAAAAATAGTAGAAACAAGGCATTCCAATACTATGTCCTATAATATGTCAATATTTAGACATTGAAAAGAAGAAGACATAGCTGCCTAGGAGAGTTAAAAGTAGTGGCCAATGAAGCAGGGGAGGAATAAAATGATGTTGAGTAACTTAAGCCTAGGAGGAAAAATGTTTCAAGAAAGGATAGTCAATTGAAGCAAACGCTGCAGACGAGTCAAGTACAAATTACAGATTTGGCAACACAGAGCAGTCTCACTGAACTGACAGCAAGAGATGTCCAGGTGGAGTGGATTAAGGGGAGATCAGAAAATGAAAAACCTTTATTGACAACTCTTTCATTAGGCGTTGAGGGTGAGGAGCAAAATGGAGTGGCACCTGGAGAGGAAAATGTAGACAGGTTTCGTTTATTTGTTTGTCTTTAAGATGCACTATATGCAAGTATGCAGACGGAAATAATCACATAAAAGCAAAAATTAGTGTTTCAGGAGAGAGGGGGTTATTACACAAGGGAAATTTTTGAAAAGACTAGAGGAAATGGGATCCAGATCACAAGTGAAGGTGTTGGCCTTTGACAGGAGCAAGGCCTTTCCAGCCATCATAAGAAGCCATTGAAATTATGGTTTATTCCCAGTTCACTGCATATCTGAACACATCAGAATAGCTGTCACCAAATAACATCTTGCACATCAAGAAAACACCAAGAACACTTACATTTTTAATTTTTAATTTAATTTTTTAAGAGATGGATTCTCACTGCATTGCCTAGGCTAGAGTGCAATGGCTATTCACAGGTGTGGACACTGCACACTGTAGCCTCATACTCCTTGCGCCTCAAGTGGTACTCACACCTTAGCCTCCTGAGTAGCTGGGACTACAGGTGCCAAACACATTTTTTAAATGGAATTTAGAATATCCTATATGGCCTCTCCTTTCACCTAAAAAAAGTGAGAGAAAAGAAAAAGAAAATGCAAAAACAAAAAACCCTCTCTGTAGACTACAAGAAAAGTATTTATTCAAAATTCACCAATTTATTAAATATGCATTGACTAAATTTTTAATAAAAGTAATTCTTTAGACAATTCCATGGGTACAAACCTTACAAAGGCATTAAAATAATAGACCGCAATCAATATTTCTTCAATCAATATCAGATATCATAGATGTGCCTGAGTAGGTACCATGATTCATCTACTTAAAAGAATCATAAATAAACTAAAACATCACAATGTTGTGTTTTTATAGGTACCGCACTATAGAAAGCTAATTGTCCAACTAAGAGCAACATTATACTATTTCATAAAGTAAATGGTTCATTGGTGGTTATTCCACATTGTAACTATAAAACGTAAACATGAATAATCAGTTAATTAATTCAGTGGTGGACCTATGTCTCATGTTTGTTGCATATTGGTGATTTCACAAGCTAGATTGTCTGTTTAATTCTTAATCACACTTAATTACTTGAATGAGTAATCTAGGAAATGTAACTTATTCAGTTTCAAAGAACAGCCTAGAAATTAGAAGATAGGGCCCCTCAGTAAAGTTATAGTCATGTTCATTGATGAAACTGGAAGAACTTCATAGTATTTGTATTAATCTATCAGAAACAATAATAAATTCTTAAAATATTTCTCCAAAAATTGTTTGAAATTTATTCTAATGGACTTAAGTCATGTTTGCTCTCAACGAAGGGTCTGCAAACTACAACATGAGGGTTAAATCCAGATGGCTGCCTGTCTTTGTAAATAAAATTTTATTGGAACACAGCCACATCAACACAGCCACACCCATGCATTCACATGTGGTCTACAGATGCCTTTGTATGACATCAGCACAATTGAGTAGTTGTGACAAAAATTATGTAGCCCATGTAGCCCAGAAAGCTAGAAATGCATGCTATCTGGCCTTTTACAACAAAATGTTTCCTTATTTCTACTTGATTTTCAAAAGAGGCAACACATTTTTTAAAAAGAACTTGTCAGAATGGGAGACTTTTTCCCCAAAATAAAATAAACACAAATACCTTCAATGGAAGGTATTTAGTACACATCACAGTAACCTGCAGAAATGCTAGATAAGAAATGGTATTAATTTTCTTCTCAATGTAACAAGCTGATATATGAGAAATCAGAAATATCGTAACTGTCAATGTATATCTTCCAGAAGAGATGGCTTACAAAAACAAAACAAAAAAAACAACCTACGGACAGCTATTTTATTATAGTACATTGTGACATATATCCCAAACAATTAGAATGAGTAATAGCAAAAAAAAGCCAATGTGCTTATAAACAATAATCTACTATCTGTAAATCTATTAGTCTTCTTAAGTTGTAGAAAACAACAAATATAATTACAAAATACGTATTCAAAACATGTAAACCACTAATTTTCCACTTGTAAAAGCCTGATTCAAAAAGCAATTTACTTTATGGTTTACTTAAGCTTTGCAACTACATTAAAATATGATAGTATATACACAACAGCTTGTTAACAAGATTATCATAACATTAAAATCATAATGTGGCACTTCAATTATGGATACTTAAAATTAAAGCTAATCCTCACAGTACCAATTTTTATCTCCTAAATAATTTTAGCTATTAGCTGCTCATTCAAAGTCTGTATCTAAAATGATAAGCATTCCAGAGTAACGACTTAGCTCTGCACTTTTCTTTGGTAGCAAAACAAAAGCTGCATCCCTTCTTTCCTAGTCTTTAATACACAATCTTTTGATACTAAGGGGAAGATGCAATATTTTCCTGACCTTGCCTGGTTTGGCGCTTCTTATTCACGTTGCTGTTGTCAATGCTCTTGTTTCAAATAGATACATTCTGTATATCAATGGTACATATTTTCTTTTTTGGTTTTATCATCCCAAATATATCAAACTGTTACTTGCAATATTAATTTGATTTTTTTCTGCAAATACTGTGTTTGAACAAATGTGACCTAGTACATATGAGGCACCAGGTGGAACAAACCAATGCTCAGATTAATGAGTATTATAATGCATTTCATAAATAAATAATTAATAACTTAATTAATCGTGTTAACCTATTAACTGATTTCATTTGTTCTACTGTTTCACCAGATTTGTACTTGATAATTATGTAATCAATATTTCTCACATTCGAATTCTAATTCAAGTTTAAAGTGAAGAAAAAGATTCTAAATTGACAGAATTCTGTTATTTATACATGCCAGTTAATAACAAATCCATAAATAATCCAGAAGCATTGTTGCCGACCATATGGTTGATTTTACTAAACACTGGCAACAGCTAATATAATAGTTTTCTTCTATTTCCCCTATTAAATTATATTTGGACCATCTAAAACTGAGTGTCAAATCTTGCTTTCACTCACTCCTGAAGTGAGTGAATGGAAGTAATAGTCCTAATTTACATGGCAAACAGAAAATACCAAATGTATGTATCTATAATACCAAATGTATGTATCCATGTGTGTCCATGTGTATATATGTATATCAAGACATATACATACATCCATATTACAAAATGCACAAGAAACTAATTATATAAATTACCAAATGTGTGTATCTATGTGTGTGAATGTGTATATATGTATATAAAGACATATACATACATTCATATTACTCAATGTACATGAAATTCATTACATAAATTAAAAAATTACATAAAATTCATTACATATATTTTCTGACCTGTATTTCAATGATATTTATTAGGACAGGTGCATGATTATCTAAAGTAATGTTGCACTTTTGTCTTTTGATTTCAAAATATCTGAAAGTACTCATCCTGACTGACTTATTCATGTGTTAGGTGGCATAAACCAAATCAAGGAACCTGCTCTGGGCATGGTGAAATATGAGTTTTTCTATAATAGAAATGATAAAGATAACGTCTTCTCTGTGCATAGAAGACAAGAGTATACTCTTCTCCTCTGCTGATTTGGGGAGTGAGGCTTTCAGGAGGTTCCTGCTGATCTATTTAGTGATAAAAAACTTGAAAAAACATAATTAAGATAGAATTTTACAAACGACTACAATAGAAAAGAGCTGAAACATTGCTTCTGAATCCCATCTCACTGCTCAAAACTTTTCACATAGTTAAAATATACCCTTCTACATGGGCATTTCTGATTATAAAGGAATTTGTTTTTGAACACTTTGAAAATAAAAAAAAGTTACAAATGTTAAATCATCTATTATTACTTGCATCATTACATAACATTTTCAGAATGTTTAAAAAATTATTTACTTTCCATACTATTAAACAACCTGCTAATTTCACTCGAAGTATTTTGTTAATACTTTCTCATTTTACTTATTTGATATTCTTCTTCAATGCCACTTCAATTTTTCCCTAAGAGCTTTATATTTCCTTTGTAAACTACTTAATCAATTCGCTAATCTCAAACACTTAGGGTGCCTTCTCCTTCCCCTCTTCCATTTTTAACTATTTTAAAAGAATTTCATAGAACTTCCTTGTATCTTTGTAATCCTAATGAATACACCTGAAGGGCAAGGGAACTCCAAACTCCAAATGCTGTCATGGTGCAAGTTTTCCTTGACTGCAAAGGGGAGATTTTATAGCGAAATATATACATACATGTAGTATCTATATAATACATACCACATATGGAAATATGCATATACATACACACACACAAATCTCTAAGAATAAGATAAAGTAGAATAATTATCATATTCTTATCTTTAAATCTTATTCAGATGAATAAAATTACTCGGTTCATGGTTTACTAATCACGGCTTACTTGGAGTCATGGTTTATGTAGAAGTATCAGTTAAAGTATCAGTGTAATTCAACCATTATATTTAACAACAGATGCAATATTAACATAACCCAAATCGTAAACAGTTAAAATAATACCTAGGTTCCAGTAGTAACATAACCCTTAGGTCAGATGGTAGTCAGCACCAGTACTACTGAACACTAACAGAGGAGTGAAATTGAAGACATACATTAGACTATTACACACAGACAGGACATACCTGAAAAGCTGAAAAATTACCTCTTTTAAATGTCTTGGAATCTCTTTTCAGACCTCAGCCTTTCAATAAAAAGTTAGATTGCTGTTTATATTGCTTCTACCTCTAAAAGTCCTTGAGTTGAAGGTAAAGAAACAACGACATAAAAGCAATTTTAACCTTTTGACTCAAATAATATTTAGAAATGTTAGACCTCTTAAAAGCTACTTTCCAAGTTTACATGGTTATACTTTCATATTTAACTCTGTATAAATGGCTGTTTATGATGCACCCACAAATAGTATTACACACACCAGTAAAAAAGCCAGCACAGATAAACTGTGCAACTCAACATCACCATCTAGTGACAAAATTCTTAACACGTGATGAAGCCAAACGAAAAAGAATACATTTCAGAGACATTATGTACTGGTAGTTCATCTTTATGGTACTAATGCAAATATACGGATCTCACTAAATAAACTTGGCTCTGCAAATAAAATCATGCCTAACTGGCAATGTTAGCACTCCAAAAACAATTTGTATTCTTGCCATAGAGGTATACTTATATATCTATTAACAATCTATATTTTATGCATATTAATTAAGACACTGTAAAAAACTCCCAAAAGCATTTTTACTTTTTTTATTAATGAGTATATTCTATATGCACCTCTTCTTTTTCAGAATCTGACGTCGCCTTTTCTCAAGTTATTCAATTCAAACACCTTTCAATTGCATGTATCCATTACCCATAGCCCTCTACTGCCTGTGAGACTGAAAAGGGACAAAAAGGCAACACATGGGAGGCCAAGGAGGGCAGATCACCTGAGGTCAGGAGTTCAAGACCAGCCTTACCAACACAGTGAAACCCCGTCTCTAATAAAAATACACAAATTAGCCAGGCATGGTGGCACATGCCTGTAATCCCAGCTACTTGGGAGGCTGAGGCAGGAGAATTGCTTCAACCTGGGAGGCGGAGGTTGCAGTGAGCCAAGACTGCAACAATGCACTCCAGCCTGGACAACAAGACTGAAACTCCATCTCAAAACAAACAAAAAAGAAAAACTACAACACAATGTTAAAAGTGGCCCCATCTTTCCTCTTGTTGTTCAGGATTTACCACAGGGGCTAAAACAGCTACGAAAAATGATAGTATAGAAATCAAGTCACCTTGGCATGATTACAGAGTTGAATCAGCCAAGATAAACAAAAAATATGATGAAAAGAAGTTGAGAATTTTACCTCTAAATTCATTATCATAATATAAGCCAGAGATTTGATCTAGAGATGATGCATTTTTTTTCCTGACCTTAAAATGTCTTTTCTTTGATTATCATTTTCAGAAATCCTGTATAAAATTTCCACACCCATGGCACTACAATGGACTATGTAGAAGTTGGAGAAGATATACTGCTTCTAGTGTTCTATATGCTAAGACTGCAGTGAACTTCCCTATTGAATTCCATTATTTATGTATTACACATGTAATTCTTGTAAGCACATACATCATTAAAAGGAAATAATGTATACAAACATTATATTTTATACCTTATTTTTATTATTTTTCATAAATTACAAAGCATTCTCTCCTATATATCCTAGTTCCTCATATAAATCCTAAGAGATTTTAAATCCTATTTTATAAAATAGTAAGAGTAAAATAATTAATTTACCTAAAATTACAGTTGGAGTCTCAAATTTGATTCTTACTATTGATTCTAGTATTCATTTCATAGTTTTAGTTTTCTCCATTTTTCCTTCTCTATTTTTCTAATTATTCATAATATATTCCCATTACAGAAAATATAGAATGGAAAAGCATAAGCCTCAAAAAATTATCTGTACACCAACCAGACAGATGTAACAGCCACATTTCATTCCTTTTTCTCTGAATTTTTTATATTCAGTTGAGATAATATTCCACAAGCAATTTTGTTTCTCTCTCCATATATATACACACACAGATTTATTTTAAATATATGTAAATCTGTGTATATATCTGTAAATATAAATATATTATATATCTGTATATATACACAGTTTATATAATTTATAAATTTATAAATATTTTAATATTATAAAGATGACTATATAAATAATAAATATACATTTATATGTAATATATAAATTTGTATATATTTATGTCATATATGTATATAATTTCCTTATCTATTGCCTCAATGGTAGACAACTAGTTTCTGTTAAATTTGTTCATGGTTATATTTGATAATATGAGTATCACATTCATATTATCCATAATTTCTATGGCTTCTGTATACTATATTCCTAGAAGGTAAATTAATACAAAAAGGTATGTTTGTTTTAAGGCTCTTAGTACTTAGTGACACAATCCTTTCCTTAAACGCAGCAGTAATTTTCAGTCCTCTGAGAATGTGAGAATGGCTGTCTCACCATTCCATCTCTAGCCATCTGTGAGAATGGCTGTCTCACTATTCCATCTCTAGCACTCAAAAACTTCCTTCCCACCAAACTGCATTAGCAGCAATAAGCAAGAGATCGGTGTATTTTTTATGAAATTTACACTTTTTGTTTGCCATTAGAGTTGAATATTTTCAAGGGTTTCTTAATCATACTTTGCCAATTATCTATTGAGCTCCCAATTTTTAAAATCTGTCACACATATGGCAATACAGTACATTGATGTCTTTTAATTTTGTGATTTTTCCCCATTTGCATAAGCTTTATAAGTTTGTTTTTAATTGGCACATAATAGTTGCACATATTTATTGGATACAGTGTGATGTTTCAATACATATTAGATTGTGTAATGATCAAATCAAGGTAATTAGCATATCTATCACCTCAAACACTTGTCTTTTTTTTTTTTTTTTTTTTTTTTGAAACGGAGTCTCGCTCTGTCACCCAGGCTGGAGTGTAGTGGCGCAATCTCGGCCCACTGCAAGCTCCACCTCCCCAGTACGCGCCATTCTCCTGCCTCAGCCTCCCCGAATAGCTAGGACTATAGAAGCCCGCCACCATACCCAGCTAATTTTTTGTATATTTAGTAGAGACGGAGTTTCACCGTGTTAGCCAGGATAGTCTCCATCTCCTGTAACAACACTCCAAATTCTCTCTCGTTATTTTAAAGTATACAATATATTACTGTTGACTACAGTCACCCTACTGTGCTACAGAACACCAACTTCTCATTTCCACTCCACACTACTCTCCCAAGCCTCTGGTAACCACTATTCTACCCTCTACTTCTATGAGATGACCATCTTTAAATTCCACATATGAGTGAGATCATGCAGTGCTTGCCTGTCTGTGATTAGCTTATATTCACTTAACATAACGTCTTCTAGGTTGGTCCATGCTGTTGCAAATGACAGAAGCTGGTTTTTTTGTTTGTTTTTTTTTTTTTTTAATGGAATCAAAGCTTAGTGATTTCTTAACCTACTTGTTAGTGTATCATCTGTTCCCCCATCTCAATCTCAAAGAGTCACTTCTATATTCCACTGGACTTTGGCTGTTTCATTTATTTCCTTTAGCTCTTTAAAAATGCATGAAATTTCCTTTGGGCCATGTGAACTGAGACTATAAAGTCTTTTTTTCTTTTTTTCTTTTTTTTTTTTTGTCTAAACACCAAAAACAAACAAACAAGCAAACAAAAAAACCAAAAAACCTTTTATACCATTTACTGGGGATTAAACATGTCCTGAACTACTTGGGGTACTTTGTCATATAATAACTTCATCAGACCTTTATAGTATCTATTATCAATTACAGACACTATTTGTTTAAAGTAACACTTAGAGTAACTTAAGAATTTCCACCTTCATTTTGAATATGATCACATTAAAAGATGTCAAATTCTTAGGGAGGTTTTGTTGTTGATTCTTTTGGGCTTTCTATGTATAAATCATGTCTTTAGAAAATAAGAGCTACCTTGTCTCCTCTATTATCAAATCATACATTTTAGTTTTGGCTTTACATCTATTACCAGGTTATGGATCTACCTTTTACTGTTAGTTTTCTAAGAAGTAAGTGTGTCTATGTGTGATGTGTGTGAACATGGTTTAGCTTCACTCTGGCCTCTCCATTGTTGAGAACTGTTAAGTGAGAGGCAGTCAAGAGTCACATTAGCAACACAAAAACATCCCTTTAGGGCACCACAGACCAAACCACAGCCACTAACCACATATAAGTGTTTAAATTTAAATTAATAAAAATTAAGTAAAATTAAACGTTCAGTTCTTCAGTTACACTCGTCGCATTTCAGGTACTCAGTGGCCATATGTGGCTGATGGCTCTCCCACTAAATGGAGCAGATGGAGAACATTTCTCTCATCACAGAAAGGTCTTCTGGGCAGCACTGGTCTAGATGTCTCTAAGAACCACAGAACAATGGCCAGGAATTCCATTCCTCTATCCTTTTCTTTTTAGGCACATTATATTTCAGTGTAGTCTTACTCTGTTAGAAAAGGTTATTCAGAATTTTAAATCCCAAAATATGTTTTTTCTGGCACATATTTTCCTAAGCCCTGTATTTTCTTAGACATCTGGCTGGACTCTCCTTCTTTCTTATCCCAATGCACTATTCTTGGAAATCATATGCCTTCTCTTGGCTACAACAAGCATCAAAATACTAACAAGTCTTAAATGTGCACATCAACTCTCAGTCTTTTCCTTGAGTTTTTGCATTATAATTTCCCTCTGCCTATTGCACATTTACACGAGTTAACCTTAGCTATCTCGCAGTCACCTGAAAACCCAAATCTTCACTAATCCTCTTTTTTTCTCTCTCCCTACCTCAGTTAATGTATTTATTTAATGTTTTATTTAGCTAGCATATTCCAGAGAAGGTTGTAACCCCTCATCCTTTTTACACATCAGGGCTACAGGCTCAGGGCATCCTTAAGACTGGGATCAGGAGGAAGCAAGGGAGGTATCTAAAGTGATTTGTAAACTCAGATACTGACAACAGACCAGATTCAAGACTGCAGAGCAAAGACTGACCAAAAAGACAGACTGGATGAGGTGGCTAAGAATCCTCTCTTTTCTCTTCTAAGCTCATAGAAATAGTAAAACCCCGATAAATAAGGAGGTACCCAAAATGGTGAAAGGCCCCCCAGCACTGCTGCCACAATAGGACAATCTTCAGATGTGGGTCCAGTTCTGTTCCAGTTCCTCCTGGCTACACACACTCAGGACAAGAACACCACTGTGGGCACCTGCAGCCACTTAAGGGCTGCTAAAGAGATCAAGCTCATAAGAAAAAGGGATGTTCCCATAGCCAAGCTATGCCAGGTCAATGGACTAATAGAGAAGCTACCATGAAATGTTCTGGACCAGGGAAAAGACTGAAACACTCAGTCTCTGGGTCTTCACCTCAAGCATATTTCAAACACATTTTAAAAAGCACCTGACCCACCGTATACTAAATTGTTGTATGCTATTAATTACTAAATTATTCCACCGTGTTTAATGAATCCAGACATTACCAATAATGTGTGTGTGTAAAATATATAACTTATGCAAACAAGTACATTTCATAGCCATAAAATTAAATCCTCATTTAAATAATCCAGACTACTGCTTTGTCTCATAGTATGGGTGGTTGGGAGGTTATTCCAGTCAGGTAATAATTGTTTTTCTCATCACTTCATCTCTATTTTTTTTAAAAAAACAGGACATCCTGGTATGTTCTAAAATGGTATGTATTACAAAATTTGGCAGAATTTAATAATCTCTTCATATGAAGTTAATTCTTATAATTCAATTTGTTTTTTTCTTGAGGACAAATTTCCTACACTGATTACATATCCTTTCCTTGTTCGTTGTATTTTCCTCTTTCACATCATTTTTCACTCACATTGCCTCTTTTCAGTTCTTTCTGTCTCTCTGGTCTTCAGTTCTTTTATTCAAAGCATAAGAGGTGGCACCCTCTTTGTCTTCCTGTTTGTCTATGTATTTACTTCAAAATAAATAGATATAAAAATATAGAGTATAACTGCAGTTTTCCAAGTAAATATGGACATGCATGTTCACTGCATTTAAACTTATTATAATAAGCATTTACAAAAATATGTTAAATTTATAGCAGCGGTAACTTTAGGATAAACCACTATGTATGGTGAAAACCAGAAATTCATTCATAATTTCTGCATTAGCCTTTTCCAAAACAAATATTTTACATCTTATTTTTAATAACTTAAACTTTCTGAGAATATCTGATCGCATTTTATATAGATACAAATTCTCTATTGTGTACTCAGTTTTATTTTTCTCTCTTTTTTTATTAGTAAAGACATTAACAATAAAATAGGCTCACTTGCTCCAGCTGGTAATTTCTCATACTAGTAATATATTATTCCTCTTTTTGTGACATCATAATCATCTATACAGAAGTACCATGTATCTTTGTGTAGAAGCTACTGTTTCCATTAAATTTAATTACCTCCCCCTGTGGTTTTAAATAGAGGTGGCTTCAAAATGAGGGCAGCTTCTATTAAATTTAATTACTTTCTCCTGCTGCTTGCATGGTAAAAGGAAGGTTACTAAATGAGAGCAGCTTCTAAACTAAAGTATATGGTAACTGTGTGCTGGCAATAACAAAATTGTATCTAAACTACATTTCTAGGAAGCCTCTTAGGTTTATCCTTTCTCTCATTTTAATCTTTTTAGCCTTCACATCCTTGAAAAATGGGCATTAGACAGAAGGAGGCATATTTTTAAAATCTATTTTAATTTTATAGGCTAAATAAACATAAATATACTGTTTCTTTACAAAGATATTGGAAATTATGCTACTCAAATATGCAAGCTCAGAACTTTTAAGACTACTATCATTTGTTGTTTTCTCACTCTAAGGATGATGAGTTTTATTTCCCACACATTTTTAATGTCTAGTAAAAAGCCTTTCTGGATTCTGATCAAATAGATTTGAAAAATGCTTCACTAAAAGTTATTTAAAAGGCATCAAATTTGGGACAATTTCATATAAATATTCAGAATTATTGATGTTAAGAAATGAAAAAAGAAACAAGTCAGGGTCATTATAGACCACTGTAGTTGAAAGGAAGTTAATTATATGCTTTGTAATAGTGCAAAAATGTAAATCACTAAAAATACTATAATATAATATAATCCTATAAAATGTTATAGAAGATGAAAATGTAAGTACCTCTCTTTAAATTAAATATTAATTAGGAGGAAATACTACTCAGTGAAAGCACCATTGTACAATTTTTTTATATATACAGGCAGAATTTAGATGAACAATATTTTCATTCAATCACACAGTTTAGTATAAATATAAAACAAGACACCCCTTAAGCATTTTAAGTAACAAATTAAACATTTACATTTTTTACTGTGCACTGAGGCTTAACATTTATGCAGCTTCAAAACCAAAGTACAGCCTCAAGGGAAGTCTCTCCACTGACAAATTAATACCTTAGAGAACAGAGCTGAATGGTGGCAATGAACTCATTTGTTCCCCAAATAATGAAGAATGACTTTTTCTTTACCACATCTGTGACTGTTGCTATGGTGACCCAGACTTACCTCATTGCTTCTCGGAGAGCTCCTCGCTCACCAAGAGTCGTGTGCTTGATGTCATCAAAATTATTCTCTAGCTTCTCACAATTCTGCAACATATTTAAAAATTGCATTAATTCTCTAAGATCCTGAGAAAAATTATATCTATGCAGTTAATGCAAAAATGTAATTGATTATATTGATCATGGATTCATGAAAAATATGCATACCACTTTAATTGGGTAGGATTCATTAAAATTGACAGTTAAATCCAACAGAAACAAAATAAAAACATTTTATGATACAGCTGTCACAGAAGTCTCGTTATCAATTTTTCAAAGTGGAGTCTCATTATCAATTTTTCAAAGTGGATAAACACAAGAAATGAATTTATAAAAGCAGGAAAACTTCTTAAGTTTGGAGGAATAAAAATTAGTTCTCTAAAATAATCTTAAGCATAGAAAATCCAATTTAAACTCAAAGAGAAAACCATTAGAGTAAGTTTTAAATCACCATAAACAGTATACAATACCAAGTTCTAAATAAGTTAGCACTAAGATGAAAGTATAGAGCACAGATATAATAATAAAAGAATCAAAATTTTATAGTCAGATGTTTAAATAACAATTTTAAGTGTAATATTTACAACTGTACATATATATATATATATATATATAGAGAGAGAGAGAGAGACAGAGAGAGAGAGAGAGT
>NW_012118388.1:1139944-1209608 GCF_000951035.1 Colobus angolensis palliatus
TATATACTTGAAACTAAATAAGTCCAATTCTTAAAATTAAGTGAAAATTAGATCAGGTTCTTAGAAGAATTTTAAGATTGCGAAAATATGACATAAGCAGTTTAAATTTCGTAAGTGTTTGTACTTTTTGGTATAATACTATAGAAATACTAGACAGAATTTGCCAAAAGTACTTTTAAAAATTTTTACTACAATTCTCAATATAATTATGCATACTTAAAACTCACTTAACCTGACAGTACTCAAGTTTTGAGGGTATAAATTGTAGAAATTTTATATATTATATATATATAAAATATTATACATTATATATATATGAATCTTTTGGCACCCTAGATTTCTTATGGAATTTACTGTTATTTAGGTAACAAAATAACTAGATTTAGTGTATTAGTTAATTTTACAAAAAGAAAAACTAAATAACAAAATTTTAGTATTAATATGTTCTTTCTATTCTTGAATAAGTATGCTGAATTCTACAAAATTACAGAAATTATATTAATAATTCCCAATGTATAAGAATTGATTTGAAATATATTAGTATATAAACCACTATTTTTAACCTTGACATTTTTTAAAACTAGGTCAGATTAAGGCAAAGATCCTTTTAACAAACACATACAGTTGTATACTGTTATAATTAAAATCTTTGAAATTACCAAAATTAATCTAAAATATTTAAAATTATATATTTTTCAAGAATCCTTTTTGGGTATATACATTAAAAATATCCTCTTTTGTTTCTTGTCTTCTCACATTTTTAGAAGTGTCTTTTCATGAAGAAAATTGCTTAGCTGAGATCAAATTTGTTATTTTTCTAATTTAAGTATAGTGTATTTGTGTCCTGTTAAAGAAATTTTAAAACTTTCTCAAAGTTATAAATGTTGTTGCTTGAGACCATTAAGAAAAAATACATACAATTTTTTGCTTGTTTCTTTTTGTCCCCGAAACCCCCCATCAGCTTCCCCCTCTTTGCCAATCCAACAGCAACTTTTTAATTTAATTTATTTAAATTATACTTTAAGTTGTATGGTACATGTGTAGAACATGCAGTTTTGCTACACAGGAATACATGTGCCATGTTGGCTTGCTGCAGACATCAACTTGTCATTTACATTAGGTATTTCTCCTAACACTATCCCTCTCCCAGCCCCCCACCCCCAGACAGACCCCAGTGTGTGATGTTCCCCACCCTGTGTCCACATGTTCTCATTATTCAATTCCCACCTATGAGTGAGAACATGTGGTATTTGGTTTTCTGTTCTTGTGATAGTTTGCTGAGAATGATGGTTTCCAGCTTCATCCATGTCCCTACAAAGGACATGAACTCATCCCTTTTTATGGCTGCATAGTATTCCACGGTGCATATGTGCCACATTTTCTTTATCCAGTCTATCATTAATGGATGTTTGGGTTGGTTCCAAGTCTTTGCTATTGTGAACAGTGACACAATAAACATATGTGTGTATCCTACTGCAATTTTTAACTTTACTTGGGCCTCCGCCACTGTAGAGGAACAAATTCATAAAATAATTAAAGAAATAACAAAATTAGTGGACATACATTTTTTAAGATCCATTCCTAGCATAAACAGCAGGGTTGGAAGATTACTTGACTATCTAGTTTTTCTAGCCACAGAGACAGGAGATAAACACATTCTTGGATTAAAATAAGAGCAAGAAGGCTGGACAGAGTGGCTCATGCCTGTAATCCCAGAACTTTGGGAGGCCGAGGTGGGCAGATCACGAGGTCAAGAGACGGAGACCATCCTGGCCAACATGGCGAAACCCCATCTCTACTAAAAATACAAAAATTAGCTGAGCATGGTGCACGCGCCTGTAGTCCCAGCTACTCAGGAGGCTGAGGCAGGAGAATCCCTTGAACCCAGTAGGTAGAGGTTGCAGTAAGCCAAGGTTGCCCCACTGCACTCCAGCCTGGCGACAGAGTGAGACTCCATCTCAAGAAAAAAAAAAAAAAAAAGAGAGAGAGAGAAAGTGGACACGTGGACACAGAGGGCCTGTAGTAGCCACACTGAGCTCTCAGTGATGCCAGGAATTGAGGACAGCCAAATTTCTGATTCAGCTGAAATATCGTGTTTCAGAGTACCTTCACTATAATGAGAAGAAGCCTCAACCTTAATAATAACTTTATCAGGAAGTGGTTAAAATGGCATATTCTGCCTTGATGTGGAATGGGAAACACAAAATGAGTATTAAGCTAACTAACAGAAGAATGAAAGCTCCATGTTTTACACTTTGTGTCTGCATAAAGTTTATTATGCCCAACAGAACAATAAAGGAAATAAGTAAGCACTGCAGCATTTAAACAGTTAACTATTACCTTGAATAAAAATACTTCTGTATACAAAAATTGAAATCAAATCTATTTTTTATGCTTCAAGAACCATATATAGAAGCACTAAGTAACAGACACATGATTTGAATTATATTTCAGACAATATTAGTCTCTTGCCATGTAGAATAAGTATTTCAAGCAACTAACATCTTTATCTGCTCAAACTTCTCCATAAATAAAAGTAAGCATCAAATATCCACTGAGTAAAGGGCAAACAGATTCACTGTCATGTTCACCACCAATAACACTTATCTAACATTAGGGACAACTGTAGTTTGTAAAACTGAGCCAGCGGCCTCCCATCAAAATCTGTTCTCAGCCCAATTTACGTGAGCATGGATCTGAGAAAAACTGCTAATTATTTATAATCAACAATATTAATGTTATTCATTCTTGGGGATTCTATAGGTTAGTATAAGACTGTTCCAGAATATGATTTCAGTGATAAGTATGACATAAGGGACTTACTTTACAGGATAGGAAAGTTCACAAAAATTCAAAAAAGTTATCTTATCTGTGGTAGTGGCTCGGGATTTCCGCCATTCAAGTGCCTCCTAATTTCCTTTGACCAATATAATCGCATGAGAAACCTACAACCATCACAGCAGAAAAAAGGAAAAGACAACGGGTAAAAAGAGAAAAGGGGACAGAGAGAATGAATGAATAAACTACTCCTGAGAACAGCAAGCAGAAGAACAAAAATAATCAGTGACTAGTAATAAAACACTGGAACAAAAAGCAGGCCTGCTAGCCTAGACAACATGGAGCAAGAAAGTGGGAATACACAGGAAAAATGGAAGGTCACAAAGGTATTAAATTTAATGCCAACCAGACATGCCATGTAATATAACAGGCACAGGCTAGCTCTAATTAATTAGTAGAAAACTGAAAATTCAAAAAAAATTGTAGCAGCAACCATGGTACACATTATACCTTTAATATATAATGTATAGTTGTGTGTGTGTGTGTGTGTGTGTGTGTATTGATTATAGTAAACCAGTTAATATTGAGTAGTTACTCTGGGTTAGGTACTTTTTCTAGGAAATCTAACCATTTAATCTGCATGACAACCATATGTGTTCCTATTTTACAAATGAGAAAACAACCACAGGGGAGATTAAGATAACTTGCCCAGGGTCATATAGCTAGTAAGGGATAAAGCAGGGATTTGAACCCAAGTAGTCTAGCCTCAGAGCCAGACTCAAACTCCTCACGAGACTGCTTCTAAAGAGTAAACTGCATAAGTGTCAATATAATAAAGTTCTGAATAGGCTTTCCTCTAGGTGTCGTCAAATTTAAATACTGAGCTGGATGGATAATAGTTTACTAGTAGAGTCAAATGGAGCAGAAGCTCTTGCAGGATTCTGTCTTACATCTGTCTGAAAGTGCTATACTTTATGATGTAGAAAAATATGGAATCCAATATACACATTTAGGCCAAATTAATACTCATAAATATTTTGCATGCAACAGTCTTTATTTGGGTCTGTGACACCACCGTGACAAATATAATGAGCAATTAAATTCCTATGTGTTCAGATTTTGGCAGCAATTAAAGTAAAAACTGGAAACTAAGCATCAAAAAGAACTGGTTTTGGTGGCCTCCTGCCAAATGAATCCCCATGGGTTGAGGGAAGGTCTAGAGTTTCAACTGTGATAGATTTCATAGTATTTTATATCTCATCTGTGTTAAGGATTCTATAAAAGTATAATGAAACAAATAAGTAGAACACGAACAGTCACATGAAAGAAAATAATATACAAGGAAATTTATGAATGCTGATAAATTTAAATAAAATTCACTGAGTTATCTTTGCTTAAATTATACCAAAAAAAAATCACAAAATTCAACCAAACATTTACTGATTCTGGAGGTAGAAACAGGCAAAAAAAAAAAAAAAAAGAACGGCTAGCAAATTAGATTATTAAATAAAACAAATCACTGATAATTCCAAAGGACTTTATTTCCATGGGACTGCATTTTTTATGTTTTAATTATGATAACTAAAACTAAGTCAGATCTAAAATTTATATACTACCTAAATTAAATAAATTAGGAAATCAATTTTAATAAATGAAAAGTCACAAAGAGTTAATGGCATAGCTATTGGAGTTTAAGTCTCAGAATTACTAAGTAACAAAGGCTCAAGCTAATGAATTAAATTTCAGTTCAGAAAAAAAAATCTTGAAAATCTACTACATGTCAGGGATAATACTATGCACAGAGATATGCAGGTAAGTAAGACAAGACCTCAACTTGCTCACATGTAGTAAGAATACAGAGGAGCGAAAGGAAGTAATTCTCTTGGAACAAGAGATGACTATGAGTTTGTTACTTACAAATGTGTCTTCGAAATGATTTAAAATTTTCCAGATTAAGAGAAAAAAAAAGGGGGGGAGGGCTAAGGTAATAAAATTGGCTCTAGCCTCAGACCTTACCATCACTGTCTACCAGCTAAGTCCTCAGGCAAGTTAATTAACTCAGTTTCCTCATCGTGAAATATACTTACCTTCTAGAGCTGCCAGCAAGATTAAATGAGGTAATATATGTAAATCCATTAGGACCTGAGCAATGACATTTTCAATAAAGGTGGAAAAAGAGGAAAGAATAAACAGAAGAAGAGTATCCATGAACCCCAACTCAATCCTAATGGATCAGATTTTATATGGTGAAATAGAAAAAAATGTGCATTTTTCATATTTACCCGGTGATTTTTATGAATAATAAAGTAAAAGAAAGAGAGTCGTTATGGAATTTTTTAAACCTTTTGGTCATAAGACTCCTATGAGAGCATAATGAAAACCATGACGCTTTCCCTTAAAAAAATACATTTTCACAAAAGTACATAAGCACAAGTACACAATATGCTATGCTATATACAATTTCAGTGGGCCAATACAGCCCCTGAAGCCCATCTATGGCCCAATGTCTATGTGCACCAAATTTTAGTATCAGGGAGGATGATTTCACAATGGACCTAGACAGTTTAGATAGTGAAGTTACAAATATAATCAGTAGTCCAAGAACCTTGTGAAACAAGGGGTCCAAAAATTGGCAAATTTTCTATTGCTGTTTGAAAATAAAGCATCTTAAGTTCAAATATTAAATTGCTAATTAAAAAAAGATATAAAAGTCAATCCTGTTGCCAAGCTAGAAATGAAAACCAGTCATTCACTCATTCATTCATTCAATATTTACTTAGAACATAATGGGCGCTAGATAGTATGCTAATCATTGAGACACCAAGGTTTAAAAACTTTTTTAACTCCTTATTTTCAAAAAAAATAGCCAATAGAGTAATTGCTGTAAAGCAAATATGCCTCACATCCATTGCCATGTATTGTGATATATTAGTAATAATTACAAATCTGAGTGGTTGAAAACCCACAGGATACTAAATTTTGAAGGAAATTCAGAGAATTATCATAAAGGAAACCACCACTCTTATGGAGGCAATGATACATTTCATATTTTAACATATGAGGAATATTTAAGTAAAATGGCACACTCCAACATGTACTGCTACAATTCTAAGGCAGTTCCATGTTGGTTAATATAAAGCTTTTCTTTAGGACATAAAGTAAATTGGGAAAAGGTAATACAAGTACATGCATTTCTCATGTAGTTAGAACTTCCTAAGGTCCAGGTTCTTCTAAAAAAAAAAAAAAATTGAGTCAATTAGGTGAACTTACTCTTCCTGGAAAATGTTGTATCTTAATTTTTGCACTCAACAAGAAGTCTCAAAATTAGCCCTGCTGAAGTTCTTTACAAGTAAGAAATAATTACTATATTCATATTTTTTTAAATTCTAGATGAACATTCTACTATCAATATATGATTTCCAGTTCTAATCAAGAGATTCATATTTCAATAGATAATTGCTTTTCCCTTTGGTGTGTCTTAACTAGTCTAATCCTTTCAGGGAACATTAAGAGGTAATCATATTTAGCTAATGTCATTTCACTAATTGTGGGCAGCTTACAATCAGGCCCGGTCTAGGAGAATCTTACATGAGTCACAGTGAAATACAATATAATGCAATAGGAGAGGTAGGAGCTATGCAGAGAGAAAATTTGTTTTTGAGTTTCATCTCTGCAACTGAACAGCTTATGTTCTTAGGAAAATGCTTAACCTCTCAGTCTGCAAATAGTCCTTCATAAAATGAAGGTTTCAATGAAGATGATGAAAGTAATATTACCCACTCAAAGTGTTATCATAAAGGTTAAAGTAAATAAAAACATGTATGTGAAAATATACACATGGTTCAAATATTATTCCATATTTTTTAAAAGAGAGAATGAATCTCATTTCTGCCTTCATAGTGTGAAAGCATGTTAATTTTATTTGAAATATTTTAAGGTTTCATCTCTCATACACAGTAAGAATTAAGTAATATTTTAGTACTTCTTTGAGATAAACTAAAATAAAAAGTTTAGCTACAGTATCCTACCTGCTAATAATTCATTCCTATATCTATGAGGGGTCAAGAAAATTCAGGATAAAGTATTGGCTTTTTAATCATAATTTCATATTTAAAATCACAATGCATTTGATTGCATAATGTATGGTTATGTTTTGACTGAGTCTCATATGGTTTACATGATAATCAAATGAATCACAGTGTCATTATTTCAACATATATTGTGGAGTTCTATGTCCCAGGTACTGCCAACCACAAACTATTACACAAATATTGATATTTACTATTTTGGAAGCCATTATAATTTACTTATTCACTTAATCTTGACAAGAGGAAAGGCTTTCCAAGAGCAATTTAAAAATGAAAATCTACTATTTCAACCAGGGAAGCCTGTTCACCTTCAAGCTCTGAACAATCTGACCAATCTCCACTAAATTAAGTAGCACCACAGGGAAACCACAGCTACACGATTGCTCTCTAGGATATTCTCCCTATCAGGATAAAAAATATTATGTAATCTAGATGTTTTAAACCTAAAACAATCCCTTGTCCTTGATGGAGTTTTCGATGAAGAATCTGGCAATCCCTGCTAGACTAAGTGGTGTCGAAGCAAACAAGGAAAACTTTGGTATCAGGGATAAGGTTGGGGTGGCAAAGTCAAATAAATCCACTGTTACTACTTGAGCATCAGTGGTGTTCCTCTATGTCTCAATTTTGGATGGTTAAGTTTTTCATCTAAGTTTATAGGACTATCACTCACTTAAGAATATTAAACAAATGTCTCATTTACTCGATCCAATGAGTTTGTTCATGCATTTATTAATAACACAGAAAACATGTTATTCTTAGTACTTGGAAATCAATTTTTAATGTATGCTTAATTTAGTTAAAATATACAAAAGTCTATTTAGATGGTATGGCTGTGTAATGCAATGCGTGACGTACTGTAACAACACCACACAGTGTGTTTAAGATGTAAAGTTAGACACCAGGTAAACTCCCAGATGTAAACAGTCTTTTCTCTAGGACATACTTAGAAGGATCACTTATTTTAAAAATCTGTTGTTTAAAAAACAATTAACATTTGAATATGTATTACCTTAAGCTACCTCAATTCTCTGTTTGGAAAAAAACCTTGAGATCATAATGGAGTGGGTCAGTTCAAACAGAAACAAGGAATTTACTGGATTAGGACTCTAAAAATTAACCATCGTTTATGTATCATGAATTTTAAATGTACATTACAAAGAAAAATATGCAAGCCAATTTAACATAAGTCTCAATAAATAGTGCCTAAATTGATGAACTGATTTTTGTTTACAAAGAAAAAATATGCCTAAGATTTCCATATACTGTACACAGTTACGGAATGGTTGGTACTAGATAGATATCAAATAAAAATCCTAAAATAGTATTTCTGATCATTTATCTTTAAAAGCACATATGTGTATTTTAATACATGAGGAAAGATTAATAGAACCATTTAATTTTTTGTATTAAGTTAAAATTCAGAGAAGCAATCATTTTTAAGTCACAAAAGATAAAGCCTTCTAATATCCTTCTGGTTTTGGAGGAATAAAGGCTTTTACTTGACAGTTACTTACATGAATTTGTATCAAAAAGAGAATTTGGCAGAGACTTCTAAATTCATAACAATTGTCTATTAGTCTGTTTTTAATAATTTTTCTTTGGCATGTAATCCTCTTTAATTAGATTCCACTCTCTGTTGTTTCAAGACTCCATAAACGGGTGTCTTATGTACCAGCTGCTAAAGCAGGAGTTACTGTCTAAATGATATTCACAATGAGTATTTAGAAGGTTTACAATTATACCCTTGCTAATAAATTGTGCTATTTTCCCCAACAATTTTAAGTGCTAATCTTCAGAAGGCATTTTAAAATTAGCTAAAATTCTGTCAAGAGATTTACAAAAATTGTTAGCATGAAGATAATTATGTCACAGTCCTTGGACTCCATCTCTGATTGTGTGCATAAATCAGAAAATGTCAGCTGTGTTTTCCCTTAATAATTATCCTTGCAGCAATATATTATAGTCTAAACTCCTATTATAATTTTTGTTTCTGGTTTCTAAAACACCAGACAGTTATTTCAAAAGTTTGCAACTGAATAAATAATTCATATTTCCCAGAATAATAAGTGATTATCAGTTCTAAAATTGTAAGTATTAGCAATAAATAGATCAATACAGAAAAGATAAACCCTGTTTCCATAAACTCTCCATCCTAAAAAACCAAATGCTTGAATGTGATGACTTTTTAAAAATATTAATTAGGTAAAAATCTAACATAGCAGATAGTAGGCAAATAGAAGCAGGGATCTGAATAGAATTCTAAGGCACCCACTTTTTTTTTATTTCAACAGTGCAGATACTTGAAACACAGGTGTCTGAAATACATACCAAGTTTCTTATCATCTGTTACTATCCAATTTTCTATATTTCTTATTAAATATATAAAATTTTGACCCTCATTTTAGAAGATACAAAATAAAAAAGAATTTTCTCACTTTCATCCAAATATCAAAAATTATAAGTATGTTTTGATTTTCTCTGGTTAAACAGATTAGACCAGAAATACAATTTTTATATAAGTTCAGTAATCATATTAAAAACAAGTCCCAGACAGTAGTCTTTATAATAAATAAAGCATTTTGTTTAGTTTGTTTCTAATACTATCAAGCATTTCAGAATTCGCAAAGATAAAAAAATCCAGTTCTCTAAATACCTTAATGTTGTAACATATCAAACTCAGGTTTATTACATAAACCATATAAATCCAGATATAATAGTAATTGTATGTGGCTCAGAGTTGTGGGTATTCAAAGACAAATGAAAAACACAAGATATTTTCCTAGAACATTAGGTTCACGAAAACTATTTTGGAAAAAGGTTTTAAAATTCTGCTCATCAACTATAATCAACAGAGTCAGACTTTTCAAGTTACTCAGTATTGTGTTATTTCCAATTGTGTGTTTCCTTGGAGTAGAAACAGTTATGTAACTCGAAAATAAGAGAACTTGAGTATTACTACTAAAGTTAACATTATAAACTTTTCAATCACATCAAATGAACAGGACCAATGCTAGAACAACAGGGACTACAGGAACCAGAATCAGTGATTTCTGCAGATCCTCATGAATCAATTTTCTGAAAAATAAGTTTATAGCCTTGAATCAGACTTCTTTTACACCTTGGTTAAACCAACCGGCAAACAAAACTTTCTCCTACAAAATATATCCGCTTCTTTCCAAAACCACTTCCTTTAAAAAATGTTTTAGTAACAAACACACTTACTAATCTGCCTTCCTTTCACAGTATACTCCCCAATACATAAAGCATGTTGAAAATTATGCATATTGTAAATGGTTTAAATTTTAACTTCAAATCTTTTTTTTTTTCTTTTTTTTTTTGAGACAGAGATCTCGCTCTGTCGCCCAGGCTGGAGTGCACTGGCCGGATCTCAACTCACTGCAAGCTCCGCCTCCCGGGTTTAAGCCATTCTCCTGCCTCAGCCTCCCGAGTAGCTGAGACTACAGGCGCCCGCCACCTCGCCCAGCTAGTTTTTTGTATTTTTTTAGTAGAGACGGGGTTTCACCGTGTTAGCCAGGATGGTCTCGATCTCCTGATCTCGTGATCCGCCCGTCTCGGCCTCCCAAAGTGCTGGGATTACAGGCTTGAGCCAACGCGCCCGGCCAACTTCAAATCTTAATATGTTCAATTACAAAAGTAATATATGCCCTTTTATAAAAACTGAACACAAAGTTATGTAACAATAATTTTCTGTCTCCAACCTAACATCTAATTCTACTCCACTGAGCTAGATTACTACCTTTCTATAGTTTTCCATGTTCACACAATACGTTGTATGTTGTGTGTGTACTTGCTGTTTCTCAGTGGGGTCCACTTACTTCAAAAAAAATCAGTCAACAATTCTTCTTTTTTTTTTTTTGCATACCACAAATAGGTGAATCTACCACCAGGTCAATAAATACGCCTATAAAATTCCAAAAACTTCTTAATATTACATATTTTACTCAACAATTTTCTTAATGAGAGAAATGTAGCTTTTGTTCCCTAGAATTTTGCTATTATGAATAATGCTATAATATATTCTTCCACATGTGTGATGGAGACTTCTTTTATTAGGGGATAAATTCTCTCTAGTGAAAATGACAGGATCTTTTTTTAACCATTTTGATACACATTGCTAGACAATTCACCACAAGTTTGTAGTAATTCACAATCCACTAGCAAGGTATGAAAGTGCTTAGTTGCCTGAAACTTTGCCAGTGCTAGATATTATTAATCTCCTACATATGCCAATTGGAGACTAAAAACCATTTTATAATTCCCTGGATACTAATAAGGTGGAGCATCTTTTCATGCGTTTATCAGCTATTTACATTTTATTTTTAGATATTGCCTATTCGTATCCCTTGCCATTTTTGTCATTTATATTATAAACATATTCACAATAATTTTCCTTTCACTTGTGTAGGGTAACTTTGGCCACACAATAGTTTGTTGTTTCTCTTTAAAGGATATTAGGAATAACCAAAAAATGACATAATGTTGGTGATAAAGCTATAGTGGATTTTTAGAGGAAAATGTATAGCATCAAAAATATAAAGTAGGAGACAATAATAAAGTATTGAATGTTACAAAGTGTTTTTTTGAATGCATGACAAAAAAACCCAGAACACCCTCTCCCTTGATCAATGAAATAGGAGTAATTTTTTAAGCCCAATGCTGTAATATTTTGGTTGAATCTGCTTTGGGCCAAAGTGAAGCATCCAAGCAGAAAATGGGGTTGTTATTCATCTAAGTCTAAACCATAAAATTTAATACACAGAAATAATTTCTGAATAACTGGTTGAAAATGGAGGTTAACCAGATACTGTATTTTTCTGGGATTAAAGCATGAATATCAACAATTTTCCTTATTCTTTGCCACATTCACCATTTCATGCCATTATTTTTTATGATGTCTTCATTTCCCAAATACTTAAAGTTAAAATATGTGAAGAAAATTTCAGTAGGGTAAGTTTTTCTCTTATTTCTTTTTAATTATTAAACAAAGATATTAATTGCAAAAATGAATGGAGTTATGTGCACAAATGATGTGAAATCCATGAAAGGCAGAAATATAAGCGGATTTCACTTCATCAAGGCCTGGCCACTTTCCAAATTCCAAGGAGCAACAGCCTCATTCTCAAATTACACTTTGTCTGCAAGACTTTATTTTTTCTCAATATGTTTATTTCAGTGATAAAACAGTTGAATTATATATATTTTAATGTTTGAAGTTTCCATAATTATATCTTTTAGTTCATTTTAATCAAATGGGCATGAATGTGGATAGTTTGCTCTTCTGACCTTCACTGGAAGAGAGTGTAGGTATAAGAATTTTTCTCCATGAAGAAAAAATGATGCTCTATCAGAGGTTAAAAACTACAAGTAAAACAACTTAAGTTCATTGTTCACCCTAACAGACGTTTGCACATTTGGCCCATTTAAGTATTCTTACAACTTTGGGCATGATTCATTTTTTTAAAAATGTAAAGAAACAGTATATTTATGGTATATGACCAAAATGCTGCAATGAAAATGAAATTTGAAAATTGAATGAAGAGAGTTGATTATGTAGATTGCAAGGCTCAGATAATTTACATGTGATGAAAATTACAGTATCAGTTTTAAAATTAATGGCATTATCACTCATCATTATTCCCTGAACTGATCCTTTTATGAGATTATCACAGAGACAAGAGAAGATTGACCAAAAGATTGGTGACCCTTTCATCTCATCATAATCCACAAGTGGCTTAACTTGTCATCAAAAAATACACTTATCAAAATTTCTATCAACACAGCCTGGAAATATTCCACTGTACTGCTTCTTTGACTCAATTCTGAGTATCTCTTACTAGTGATTATGTTGATATATTTTACAAGCAGTGAAAAAGGAAACTGATGGTATCTCTCCCCCCATGACTGTATGCAATCTTCAATGCTATGACAGCTCAGGAATGATAATCACCTCATTGCTGAAATGAATATCTGACATAAGTATTTAATTTAAACCAGTTTCCTGAACCTGACAGGATCATAGAAAGAGTATCCCACCAATTTATCCAAATAGAGTAGCAGGGGAAAAAAAAGTGTTTGATCCCAGATATGGAAAATTCAAACATCATTTTAACGTCAAAATGAAGTAAGCTTATAGGAATCTAACATGCTGAACATTATGCTTATTTTTTGTTTGTTTTTATTATTAATTTTATCAAAATAGAATGTAATATCTAGGAGACAAGAAATTTTCCTGTATTTTGTTCATTTCTATATCTGAAGGGCTTAAACAGAGTCTGACCCATACTAGAAGTTCAAGGAATAATAAAACATATATGTAGAATACAAAATTTGCATTATTATTAAAATCAAACAAAGACTTCATAGATACTGCCTTTTGTGGGCTAAGGGCCTGGATCTTCTCTAGTAGTCAGAGGCTTGTTTTATTTGCCATTAGTGGAATTTCACTGGAAAATTTGATATGTAGTCCCTTGTTGATAAAATTCTTAAAAACTGACTTGCTACACAGGGAAAGTTGTTAAGTATATTTTAATTTTATGTTTAATCAACATTGGCAACATATAAAGTAATATTTTTATTAAACATATTAAATATTTCAACTTGAACTGAATAGCTATATTGCTATCCTTGTTAGAATAAATACTGGCTACAATCATTAATAGAATAACAAGTATAATAAAATTAAATTGTCAGTGCATATGTTAATTGTAAAGAGGAAAATATTCTTCTAGAGCTTAGTTTTCAAATGGCCTTTCAAAGGAAGATCATAGTAGGTGGCAATTCAAGTTGATTTCCTCTCTCACTAGTATATATTTATTTCTATCAGAAGATATTTTAATACAATTGAATAATCCAAATATTTTAATGCTTTCTACAATTCATACAGGAACTTATATTGCATAACGATTCTACTAAATGCAACTATTAATACCTTTTACTCTTCTACTGATTTCATTAATTATTATAACATCATGATTATTATTTTAAATACCTTAAATGGTGACTAGTTCTACAAAGCTATCAGCCCTCTATTCACTGACACATTGCTGAAATCATTAAACTGGAAGGAGCTTTAAGAATGCAATAACCGTTTGTTAAAGTGAATTGACACTAGTGCCTATTTATAAAGTTATGAAGAGAAAATCTATATTGTTTAAAAGATCTCTAAAAAACAAAATTCACAACCTCTCAAGGAATTAAAATCTTCATCTTAGTATATTCTTTAGTTCTCCTCTAAAGCACTTATACTTCCCATCCTCTTGTTCTGCACTTGGTGGAGATGTTCAATAAATATTTGTTAAATCCCATCTTCTTGTTCTGTCTTCACTGGAGATGGAAAACAGCTAGTCTTCTTTCCCTTATAAGAACCCTTCATCCTTAAAGACTGTTATTAACTCCCCACTCCTCTAGTCTCAAGCCTCAACAATCCAATCCTTTAGCCTTACTTCATCATTCTGACTTGTCTTAAGTCTCAATTTATTCAGACGCCTATCTCAGAAAACCTACTCAGGGTCTCAATTTCCCTCCTTATTAATTGAGCCTAAAATTGGAAAAGTTACCCTATGCATTTAACCAATTTTTACCATAATCAACAAAATATTGCTTTACAGCTTCTCACTATAGCAATAACTCCCCCCTACACCTCTCTCTATATATGTTTTTTTGAATAAAAGTAACACTTCAACTCACTAAAACATTCAGATTTATTAGGAGAAGCTATTTTACCTCATAGCAAATAATACATTTCTCTTCAGTACAGTCAACAGGATTTTATCTTAATTTCCCTCAGCATAATCTGATTGTCTGGCCCAAAGCCATCATCTATGGAGCCTTCTGAACAATCCCCAGTGGACATTACAATATCAACTGTATGAGAACTTTTATTTTCCTAGACAAGTTAGAAACGTGAACTTGGTTTTCTTTAACACTTATTTATATAACACAGTCAGACTGAGCTTGTTTGGTGGAATACCTAAATTAAAGGATAGTCATGTTTCTTTCCATAAGAAGTCAAATGTTCATTGATTTAGTGAACAATACTCTAAATTAAACACTCCATAATAAATTTTCATACATACAGCATTTGTATGAATTTGATCCATCTGAATTTCCTAGAAAAAAATTTAAAATACTTTTAGAGTTTATTCTAAATATCCTAGTCGTCTGCCCTCATAACCTTACATTTTAATGAACAGGGAGAGATGATTTTAAATATATATTTAAAATATCTTCTTTAAAATATGAAAAATATATACACTTCGAATGTCTACTTTTAACACTATGTGATAACCTCAGATACTATCAGAGTTTATCAGATAGTGTTAAACACTACAGGAAAAGAAAGGAGAATAAAGTGATAGGGAAATAAAGATCTAATATAAACAGAATGGTCAGGGAAGGCATTTTCAAGATTTTAACAAAGGGAAAGGAACTGCAAAGACCCTAAAACGCCTATGAACTTGGAAAGTAAGAGAATCAGTATGCCTAAAATATGACAATAAGGTACATAATAGTAGAAGGAAAAACAGAAGACAGGTTTCAGATCACAGAGAATCTTGCCAAACCACTGTGATACTGCAATATAATAAAAAATACAAATTTTGGTTTTCATCCCTGTTTTCTGGCTCCTATAAGCTTTGGAATCTCAGAAGTCATAAGTGTCTTTTTGTATGCTGATGAGATGACTGATGCCTGGAGGCTCCTGTACAGCTTCAGAATGGGGGATGGTTGCCAGCCAATCAACCATGTGATAAGAGAGTTGGAACTTTTAGCTCCATCCCCTATCCTAGGAGAAGGCAGAGAGGCTGAAGTTTGAGTTACAAATGACCAATAATTTGAACAATCATGCCTACATAATGAAACCCTTATATAAACAAAATAAAGGGGCTCACAGAGCTTTGGGTCAGTGAACATGTGGAGGTGCTGGTGATAACAGCCGTGGTCCATCTGGAGTGGCCACTGTGAAGACACTAGCTGCAGCTGGGGAGGTATGGCTGGAGGAAGCATGGCTAGTGCTACATGCTCCATAGGGCCAGCAGGAGCTGGGTACAGGTAGGAACCCTACTCCCTTCTGAGTTGGCAGGATGGGAGCCTTGCCCTCTGGGGTGCAGCTGCAACCACCCAGCTGTGGCTCCAGACCTGGGCAATCCTGCCTTCTCAGGGGCCTGGGAAACCCTCCACTGCCCCTGCAGGCTCAGAAGTGCCTGCTCCCACTACCTGGCCTCTCCCCACTCCGGCACCTGCTCTGATTTTGGAGCAAACTCGAGGCTGAGCCCAGGGGCTGTCGCAACCCGGCTGGGTGTGCACACATTTGCAGCAGTGCTAACAGTTCAGCTGCCTCTCACCTTGTCCCCCTCTGGACTTTGGGCACTGATGAGCAAGAGGGTAAAGCCGGGGGTGCTGAGGGCAGCTCAGCATGGGCCTGCAGGCACTCTTGGCACAAATAGCCTGGGCGCTGTGGATGACATCATCAATGGCAGCAGTACGCAGACAGCCTCAAGAGTGGAAAGGGATGGGTCCCCAGTGAAGCCCCACCTTCAAGCCAGGGACTTCCTGAAGCATGGGGGCTGGACTGTCAGTTCCAGGTGGAGTCCCTGGAGTTAGAACTTATGGTGCTTTTTCCAGACCTGCCCACAGCCACCTATTTACCAATCAGCACACACTTACTCCCTTCTGAAGCCCATAAAAACTCTGGACTCAGCCAGACTCAGAGACATTAGGACAACCAGCTGTGGAAAGGAGCTACCCAATTTGGGTCTCTACCACTAACTGGGACAACCTGCCTGCAGAAAGAAGCTACCCACTCCAGGTCTCCTCTCTGCTGAGAGCTGGACACTCATTAGGACTACCTGCCTGTGGAAAGGAGCTACTCACTATGGGTCTCTTGAAAGCTGTTCTGTCACTCAGTGAAGCTCCTCTCTGCCTTGCTGTCCCTCCAGTAGTCCGCATACTTCATTCTTCCTGGACGTGGGACAAGAACTCAGGACCTGCCAAATGGTGGGACTGAAAGAGCAGTAACACAAACAGGGCTGAAACAGAACCCTCCTACTGCTTGCCATGTTGTAGGAGGCAAGAAGGAGAGAAGAGCTGTTCAGGTAGGTCAGATCTAGGGGTTACCTGAGCCAGGGCTGTCATATCTTCTTTGGGTCTCTGTGGTTCCTGACGTCTCCAAGCCTCTGGGAACCATCACATTCCCCTCATCCACATGTGGGTGCATACAGCAGAAGCTGTGTGTGGTACATCTGGTCCAGCTACAGCCTCACAGGGAGCCAGGACCTGTGCCAGTGCCTGGAGCTGCCCACTCTGCTGCAGCAGCCAGCATCCCTGGCTGTATGCAATAGGTGGACCCCACACTCACTCACACACCTCTTGCCACTCCACAGCTGGCTTGCCCTTGGCAGGTATGGGATCTAGACCAGTGGTGCAAGCCGAGAATAGTGGGCTGGGCCGAGTGGGCAGAATGAGCCCAGCAGGCATGGGCAATACTCAGGCAGAAGGCTCTGTTGAACACAGAGGTTTCTGGCTGGTGAAGTGACACCTCAAGGATCATGTGACACTAGGATGGTGGCACAACCAAGAGAGGACATGGAAGCTCCTGTCTTTTATCCCCATACCTTGCTCTGTGCATCTCCTCCAATTGGTTGTTCCTATGTTGCATTCTTTTATTTTAAAAAACTGGGAATCTAACAAATAAACTGTTTTCCTGAGTTCTCTGAGCCATTCTAACAAATGATTGAACCCAAGGAGGGTGCTATTGCAACATCAGATTTATAGATAGTTGTTCAGAGACACAAGAGACAGCCTGGACTTGTGTTTGGCATCTGACTCGGGAGAAATCTTGTGGGATTGAGCCCATAACCCACAGGATCTGATGCTAAATCCAGGTAGATAGTGTCAGAATCAAGTTGCAGAACACCTCGTTGGTGTCCTCAGAGAACTGGAGAATTACTTGGGGTGGGAAAACCCCACACATCTGGTATTAGAAGTGAAGTACTGAGATTCATATGAATATAAAGAAGAAACAATATTTGTTTATTTTGTTCAACCATAATAACATTTGCATTTATTCAAATTACAATATGAAGTCTTTACAGGGAAATAGTTATGTAGCATCACTGTCTTAAAATCACAGGAAAAAAATCACATCATACTTTCTATTTTTTAATGACTATTCTTTGTTCACCTATTTTTAACTTCTCAAAATATAGAACTAGTAAAACATTAGTTCATCATATGCTTTGATAACAGAAATATTCAGTAAGAAGTACAGATTTTCAAAAAAACAGCACTTTTCAGTGTGAAATTCAAAACCATAAATTGGGGGGAGGGATGGCTGCCCCAGGTATCACTTTTTGCTATTCACACTCACATCCCACTTACACTTTGGAACTCTCACCTAAGAATCAGTCTTATGTTTCCAACGGACTGCCATGAATTTAGAACTGGACTACGTGAATTTAGAACTGGATATGGAGTTTTACATTTTTCCTCAAAATAAATGTCTTTCCTCCCAGGAACCACAAAATACATTTGGAATACAGTGACCGCTAAAAAATAAGACTATAATCTCTACAAAAACATGTCAAATAATTATTCAGACAAAAACTCTCTCCATTTACATAATTTCTCAAATGGAAGGAATATGTAATATACAAAAAAAAAAGAAAAATAAAAGTGTTACAAACTTAAGCAAATGGTATTATGTCTTCAACATACCTATGAAGCTTAATAAAAATATGTAAAATCATTCTTTGAAAAAGGATTCCTAGTGCCAAAAAGTAAAAAGTAGGACAGATTTCAAACACAGGCATATTCTAACAAAATAGCAGAAGGTATTGCTAGGCAGGGAATAAAGGCAAGCTAAATCTATCTCTTTAAATGAAGGGACTCAATGGAGCCTGACTCTATTTATTGACTCTGGTACTTACTGACAATTATAAAAAAAAATTCAATTATGTTTAAACTTTAATATTAAGTACTTACAGAAACAAAATATAGTGTATTACATTAATCAGGAGAAAAACTTAAAATTTCGGCAAAAACAACAAAAGAAATAAATACTATAGACGTTGTAGGGGTGGGCTGGCAGCTAATACAGCATTTGAATGCAAGTCCAAATATGTAAATTAAAAATAAGGATAAATTTTTCTATTAAAGGAAAAGATGCTCAGAATCAAAAATAACCAAACAAGGCTTACTCTGTCATATACAGGCTATATATCCATATCAAATGCCAGAATTCAAAAATAAAAGGATGGACTAGGTAAATGCAAAGCACATGATTGTTTTATATTCATAAATGGTGAAATCCACAAAGAACATACAATAATAGGAAACTGAGGTGAAAATACAGCATTTAAAATATTAAAATATTCAATGTCAATGAAAATTGTTATAGCTCTCTAATCAACAAGAGAAAATATTACTTTTTTTTGTTTGCTTGTTTGTTTTTGACAGGGAGTCTCGCTCTGTCACCCAGGTTGGAGTGCAGGGGCGCGATCTCGGCTCACTGTAAGCTCCACCTCCCGGGTTCACACCATTCTCCTGCGTCAGCCTCCCTCCGGAGTAGCTGGGACCATAGGTGCCCAATACCACGCCTGGCTAATTTTTTGTATTTTTAGTAGAGACGGGGTTTCTCCGTGTTAGCCAGGATGGTCTTGATCTCCTGACCTCGTGATCCACCCACCTCGGTCTCCCAAAGTGCTGGGATTACAGGCGTGAGCCACCGAGTCCAGGTGAGAAAATACCACTTCTATTTAGAAAACATTTAAGAGACTTTTAGTGGCTATTTTCCAAAAATGTCATATTGAGTAAAGTAAATTCAATTCAGTTCATCTTTCAAGAGGATGTAAAAGTGTTACTTTAGAGAAGTCTGGAAGTTGGACTGTGAAATGCAATTATATTTTATGTTATTAGGGCAACGGATGTATTAGAAGTTTTCTTTAATGTGTATCTAGAATGTAAATATCAAGCACAATTCTTATATACAATACTGCTTAATTTGATATGAATCAGTATTCTGTCACACTTATAAAGGAAAGACTATGTTGTATAATTAAGTATAAGCAGAACCACTCTCTGCATGGCACCATTAACCAGCATCTTGATTATTACACTTATTTTAGCGAAGCTCAAATAAAGAACAAAGGTTTTCATAGAACAATGAAGAAAGGTTTCGGGATTTTTTTCTGTGTATTATAAAGAGATTAGGAATTCTATGTCTCCAAACATTTGAAATTGGATCAATTTCAGCTTGAGTTGTAAGTAATAACTGAAGTTTAAATATTAGAAAGAAAATCTGTATATATCTTAAGGAAATACTCTTAAATACATGAAATGATAGTGATTACAATTACACCAGTTGAGGCATTGCTTATGATAGCAAAAAACAAAACAAACAAAAAAGCCCTGTATAAATTTTAATGATCGGCTCTAGAGCATTAGATAATCAAATTACCGTATTATTGTGATACTGAAGTCCCTTAAATAATGTGTAGTATAATACAAGATTATGCAAAATATTTGCATATTATTTTAAATGAACAAAGTTGCAAACTAGGAATATACACTACAATCTCATTTATTAATAAAAATACAGACTGATAGAATAAGACTGAACACACTTCAAAATGTTATTGACTCATTTCTGGGTGGTAGGATTTCAAGTGATTCTATTTGCCTTTGTTCTATGTATATGTATTTCCTAAATTCTTGACGCTAAAAACCATTTAGTAGTTAATTCTTACTGAGTTCTTACTCTATATTGGGCATTGCTCTAAGCAAGTGCTTTATATGTCTTAATTTGTAAACACTTCAACAACCCTGTAAGAGAGCCATTTCTACACTCTTTTTTTTTTTTTTTTTTGCCAGCTGAGAAAACTGAAGCCCAGAACTTAAATGACTTACCTAGGTTTCCTGAGTAGAAACTGACAGAGCCTAGATGTGAATCTTAGAAGTTTGGTACCAGAACCAGCACACTCCAAGCACTCCACAAATAAGAACTGAATTATCTTTCATAATTTTCAAAGAATCTTAATAATAATGATAAAAGGAATATATTTGATTAAAGTTTGCCACACTTGCCATTCATCACAAAGATCAGTTCTATCATTATTTCCACAAATTTACAAATTTTATTTCTACAAAATTACAGGAAACAATACTGGCCAATATTCCTCAGCAGTGTTTGAATAGAGCTTTTCCTAAAGACATGAGTGTCTTCTAAACTTTTAATTTTGTGACTTTAACAAAAACAAAATATCACATGTTGTTGTTGTCCTCAGGAGCACTAAGAAATTTCCTGCCTGAGAAGTAAATGACTGAGGGGAAAAAATTATAGACCATTATGGCATGCTAATAATCCAAATTAGATAAACAAACACAAGCAATGGAAAAGAAGAAAGACCAAATGCATTCAGCAGAGAATGGTGATAAAAAGTAATGGACAGCTCGTTCTCCACAGCTAAAATTGCACAAGCTGAGCTGTCTAAGGGAAATGAGTCATCTGTTTCTCAAGTTATAAGGGAATCTTACAGAATATTTTGAGTTTGAATAGCTAACACCGCAGGCAATTGAAATAGGTCTCCAAATATCTGATTAAAGTCATGCATGATTACAGCTGGTATAGAATATTTTTGTACCTTTCTTGCAAACGGTAAAACGTAGGTTAAATCTCCAATTTTCTCTGTTACTTAACTTTTAAAGTAGGTATTAATTAAAGAAGTAAATTAAGATATGCTTAACTAAATTCTTAGATATGATAATGAAGTATAAAACTTTATATTAGGACATTATTCACTTTTACAATGCTTCTTAATGAAATATTTGGTCCTTTGATTCAACAGTCCTTTTATTTCATATGAATTCTTTAACACAAATGGATTTTCTGGAGCAGAATCTGGTTTTAAACATCTAAAATATCAGCCTCAGAATATCAGAGTGACTGAATAGAAAGAAAAAATGAGAAGAAGAAGGGTGCTGTGCAATCATTACAGATAAAAACACAGGAGATCAAAGTAAAAATAAAATTACCAATGGTGTCATCTATAGAATTCAGTCACCTCTATTTGCCAACTTAATTTGATCAAGTAAATTGCCTACAAAAAACCATCCAGCAAGGTGATTTTTGTATTTCATTTTATATGTCTTAATTTGTAAACACCTTGTAACTATAAACTCCACCATCTGTTCTATAAACGATATATTAAAAATCAAATCAATGGTTATTTTTAAAACACATGTCCTTTTTAAGAATATGATATATTATCTTCCACGATTCCTTACCAATTTTCTACTTCACAGAAAAAAATGAATTGTCCTCTGGTTTCTTAAATTGTCTATGTAACAAAACACAGTAATGCATACTATGAAAAGCTGAGGGTAAAACAGAACTTTAGCGTCTTTCATAAGTTAAATGTCATAATATTTTATCATTTCACAAAGCAATGATGCTCAAGGAGATACTCTTTGTAAAAGGGATAGCCATAATCTCTATTAATACAAAAATATATATGGAAGGATATTTTCATTTAGACTTTTATATACTATGATAAGTCTCTAACAATTTATAATTTTGGAACATAAATTATCATTGTCTAATTCCCATATATGTCACTTACATTGTCCTTTATTTAATATTCTTATTCAAATAAGTAAGTGGAAAGTATTGCTTATGATGAGGTCAGATTAGGATTCTCCTTATATTTATGCTAGTGTCATATATCACTGCATTCTTCATTCCTTTCACCAACTATATGTATTAAATCTCCTAGATGCACATATGGCATATAAGGGCAAGGTCAAATAAAGGTAAAACACATGAATGGCATACAGTATCATGGAAATTCAAGAAAATATAGTTATAATTTAAATATGCAGGGGCATTCGGACCTCCCCTATGTAGTCTTTTCAAATCTCTACATAATCATAACATTTTACAGAAAGTTTCTGTCCCGAAGTCCAAATATGATATTTAATCCTAGTCCTCCAAACTCAGCAAGTAGCAAGCCAACTTTTGAAATTTCTACCTTGGCTAATGGTGACAGTAGCAAAGAAAAAAAAAAAAAGAAAGAAACTGGGCTCTAGGCTCTAAACAAATATATGGGAAAGTTTTCTATCAATGATAATGCACTATACCTGAGGATTTTCTGTCTACATATTTATGTTTATGTTTGTGTTTAATTCAGGAAAACCAGGACTGTAAAAAAGAAAATGCTTACAGCTTGCATCTTTGAACCAGACAGAAGGTGCAGTGAACCAACATGACACATGTATACCCATGTATCAAACCTGCACATTGTGCACAGGACTAGACAGTTGAAGTAACCTCCCCAATATCACAGAGCTGGTAGTTTTCCAAAACTCAGTTTTCCCATCTTTAAACTGGAGAATAAAACATAGTAATATGGAATCTATTACAATAATTATTATTGTATTAATGATGATGTTATCCAAATTGTACAAGTGGAGTGTAGCCATTGAGCAATGAACACTGCATTTTTAACAGTAATTTCCACTGCTAAACTGCTTTGTATAATGCCAACTATTTTTCATCTTACTCAAATTCAACTGATCTGATGCTCGTATAGCAACTTTCTGAATACAATTTGACTCCCAATGGATTTTCTTTTTCAGGGATGATGATTTCTCAGGTTAAATCAACAACATATTTATAATTTTCTTTTTCAGGGATGATGATTTCTCAGGTTAAATCAACAACGTATTTATAATGATGATGTGTTACCCCATGAAGCTGAAACACAGGCAGAAAATGATGTTCATTGCAATTCAAATACTCATACATATTTTCCTCATTATAAATTAGTAAGCTGGCACACTGGAAGCTATTTTAGCAAGACGTATTCAGATATATTTCCCTCAGAGATACTTCACCAATTTATTATTGAAAATCAATTGGCTGTCAATATCCAAACCCCTTTGTATCATGGCATCACTTCCAGGCAGAAGCCTCCCCTGATACCCAGGGAGTCCATTCTAAGAAATAATTGCACAGAAGGGCACCCTAGCACTTGGGCATCTGTCAAGTTGTTTCTCTTGTTTTACTGTAGCATTCTGTAGGTCTCCCTCCTGCACTAAACATTATGAGGGCAGGAACTGTGTTCTATGTATAAATGTCTGGTGCACAACCCAGTGCTTGTTCTATTGTAGTTTATTATATGGTAATATCAGTTTCCTGAATTAATGCTCAATATCAATGTACTGAATTAATGATTGATTTATATTTAAATCAATCCTTCAGAAACTTATACACAGTTTAGTTATGCACAGTCTTAAGCATATAAATTCAATAAACTCTCTGGGTATTGTCATACTAGGTTTCTGAAGCAGGTGAACTGCTCTGATAAAAAGCAATTAAGATTGTGTTGCCAAATGTGGGCTTATTTGATGAACATCAGTCTTTATGGTATTGCTGAGCACAACCTCAAGGCTGATTTTGTTCCTAACCAAGTGCGATGCATATTACACTACATGTGGCCTAGAGTCTATAACTAGAATATTACCCAAATGAAGATTGTTAGTAAATCTATTAAACCGTATGAATAAATTAACAGCTATGGTTTATTTAACATTTAATGTTTTCCAAAATGTTTTACACATCATCTTCAATTAACTTCAGACTAACACTTTTACTAGGAAGTAGACATGCAGGACATGATCAGATAACGAGATGATTAGAGAACGCACAGAAGTCAAGTGACTTGTCTAAGATTGAGTAGTTAATACAAATAGTGTTCTCCCACTTTCCAGTATTGTTTTGCTTTACAAAACTATACTCAGACAATTAAAAGAAAATGTTATAATAAACCAGTCCATGTGGAGGCAAATCTGTCTCATCCTTGCAAAAAATACTTATGGCCAAAAAAGAATCTCATATAAGAAAAAAAATGAAAAGACATTTCTTATAGCAACAGAATTAAAATATTGCTTTGTCTCATCTTCCTGTCTGTTGCTCACACATTTGACTGCTGATTATATTGTTAACTCTTGAGAATAAAAAGGAAATACCAATTCACCATTTCTATTATTCAGAAAATATATACATAAAAAGAAAACATTCATGTTATTTAATTGTTTGCCTTTTTTTCTTGATTTTTCAAGCCTCTATGCAAATACGTTTTGGAGCAAAGAGAGAGATGTACAAGATTCTCTGATAAATTTAGAAACACAAGAGATTTCTGCAAAGGAATTCATGAAAATATCTGCATTCGCAGATTTCTTTTACAGATGTTGAGACTTTAATAAGCAGCATCTTTAATATCATACATCAATTTTCCAAAGTTTATTTGGCTTATTGCATATTCTCTAATCTGTCTGATAATCAATAGTAGCTAAAAAAATATATAATACATTTATGCAATACGTGGTTATAGTTTGAAGGGTCATCTGCTACACTGAGAAGAAGCTCAGGTGCCCCAATACTCCTACCAAGGGAGCAGAGAGAGTTCTATTCAGTATCAAATGTCCCAAGTTTAAGATTCTGAACACTAGCTTGTAGAAAGGTTTTTGTGTCAGAAAACATTGTATCATATTCAGGAAGAGTTTGAAAATCAACTTAGATAGCACATTGTTGATAATGTGAAAAGTCTGAAAATTCTACTGAATACTTCTCTTCTGCAGTTTTGAAAGCTGGTATTAATGAAGTAAGTTGAAACTCTTGGTTCAGTCTTCCAGACCACTCCCATACCCGCTGCTTATGTACATTCAAGGCCAGCCAAATACAGACAAAAGAGGATACAGGGTCAGGAGATTCTTGTGTCTATCATGAGCGGGGTGACATATCTATGGCCACAGAATGAAAAGTTTATTAAGAGAAAGAGGAGCACTGGCCAAGCCCAGGAGCTGCAAATCCAACGCAGTTTAAGCTTCCCAACAGAGAACTCATGAATGATTTATGGGTACGACAAGACCTTGATCCCATCAGCTAAGCCCATCACCTCAGCCTCCTGCATATCTCAGGGGCCAGGTGATTCTATTATAGCCTCTGAGTGTCAGGATGTGAAGGAGGTGGGAAAGCTTTGTTCTAGTGTTTGCTTCCCCTTCCCCACCCCCACTGAGTTCTGTCCTCATTGCCAGGCACTTGTTTGGTTCAGGGAAAAATAGTATATGTGTGTTCTCAAAAGTTCATAGTGGTAGGTAGGCTTCTGGTGACCTGAGATAGCTCAGCAGTGGCCTCAGGGGTCACAGAGAATGTGTTGTTGGCCATAGTGTTCTGTGTCAGGCTGGTCCTGGAGCTGCTATGACAGGTGATGGTAGTGCTGCCAGGGGCCCTAAGCCCAGGCACAGGTCACTGCAGATTGCTGGATGCAAGTAGGGACAAAGAACAGACTACTGGAGTTTTTGTCACTTTGAAAGAAAAGACCTATTTATGAGAAGATTTGTCTCATTCAGAAAAAAAAAAAGGAGGCCTTAAATCAACTTTAGTAGAAGACAAACTCAATAACAAATTATTAGAAATTCACAAACTGGAAATCTTTAATAAAGCACTAGAAAGCCCCAACTCTTTACTTGAGTTTATATTAGAGACTCTCAGAAAAGGACCAAAAAAATCTAAATGTTTGAAACAACTTATGTTGATAGTTTAAGGACAGAATGTTTCAGTTTTTAGGAGATTCATCGAAATGCAATTCATATAGCTGCAACCAAAACAGCCTTTGAAATACATCAGAACAATGAAGAACAACTTCAGACAGCATTGAAACGCACTTCGGATAAAAATTCCCATCTTCAGGGAAACACAGAGCTGCTTTCACAAGAAGCTGAAGAGTGGAAAAGGGAAGACAGAGCAAACATACTAAGCAGAATAAAATGCTAGAAAATTCTAAAATGTGTAGAAAACAAGTTCTATAACATGACAAATGTCTGATCAAGCTTCTGTGTGAACACTAGTTAAAGGTGAGAGATTGGGCTACTGTTCTTGGAGAAGACAACATGGATGGTAGGAACTTGGATATAAAAATGCAACAGAAAATGGAGACATCTTAGAAGATGAATCAAAATTTTGAAGAATCTTATTAATGCAGCTGAGTTACGTATTTAGAAAATCTTGATTCAAAAAACACGAATGCTTACTAAATTAATTGAAAGAGGGAAGGTCATATTAAAATCTGCAAACTGGGAAAGCTTCACTGTACTCAGAAACAAACTAACAAGGAAACGCACACAGAAAGGAGAGGCAAAACTGCTGGTGGAAATTTCAAGTCCTTCTTGAACTGAATCGAAGAAATGAAATGTATTTTCACAAAATATCCTAGTTAGATTGTGTTTACCCCATAAAGATAGAGGATAATCTTCCCAAGGGAGGTAAAAAGATCAGTCAGGCATGTGAAGAGATGGATATCTATAAAATATAAGCCTAAAAGTTTTTAGAGAAAAAAGGTCATTGGCTAATTATCAAAGCCAGATTATTTCCAATGAGCAAAATACTCAAATAACAGGTTGAGAGTTCTGTTGTCTAAGTGAAACCTTAATCATGTAAGAAAACAAAATGCCTGCATGTAAGACAAATTATCAACAATTTACATATTTCAAAAAAATTCTAATATCCTTGATATTCCAAGTGAAACATTTAGCAGAGACTTCTGAGGACCACCAGGGCATGCTCTGGCTGACCAGATCTCTGAGGAAGGAGGAGTATCAAGTTGTGAAGGTGTGCAAATGCAAGGCCTCACGCGTGATACAGACCGGATGCCACCCACTACCCAACACAGGCTCAGGACCGCATAAGCAGGGTCCTTCCAAAAGACCACTCCCACTAACATGGGAGGTCCTCCGTAAGCGCAAAACTTAGTTTCTCCTGGTATCCCTGGCATTGGCAGATGCTGCAGACCTCCTTTGGGCCCAACTCTCCCACTGATGTGGAGTTTCTGGTTCAGGTTCTGGTGCTCTGAATCTATCCTATTGTTCATTCTGTTAGAAGTCAGCTATTATAAAGGGATGCCCAGTGGCAGGTACTGAGAAGAGGATCCTCTCCCCAGCCTCCTATTCTATAAAGATGAACCTCTCCAAGAACCCTATTTCCCAGAAACTTGCCTCTCCCAGTACATCTTCCCCCTGACAAGAAAGGTCTCAATACCAGCACTGGATTTTGTCTTCAGACCCCCATAGCCTGAAAAATAGAAGTGAGTCTATTTCCTAGCTATCATGGAGTACATGTCTTCCTCCATGTTTCCCGGCATATAACTCCTAAAATCCTTAGCATCTCCAAAGTGCTGTCTTTTTGTATACTAATGTTGACTGACAGCATCAGGATAAGGCTGGTTACCAAAAAGACCAAGCCATGATTAAAGGATTGGAACTTTCAGCCCCACCCCCCAACTTCCAAGGATGGGAAAAGGAGCTGAAGGACAAGCTGATTACCAATGGCCATGGTTTAATCAGTTACGCCTATGTAATGAAGCCTCCATAAAAACCCAAAACAAGAGGATTCAGAGAGCTTCTACACAGCTGACCACATGAAGTTTCATGGAGGGTGTTCCCAGGGAGGGCATGGAAGCTCCACATCCCTTTTTCTGTAGCTCACCCTATGCATCTCTTCATCTGTATGCTTTGTAATATCACTTACAAGAAACAGGTAAATGTAAACAAGTGTTTCTCTGAGTCCTGTGAGCTGCTTCAACAAATTAGTCAAACCCAAAGAGGTGGTCATGGGAATCCCAATTTGAAGCTAGCTGGTCTGAAGTTCTGGAGACCCAACTTGATACTAGTGTCTGAAAGGGGTGCAGTCTCGAGGCCTGAACCTTCAGCTTGTGGAATCTAACACTATCTCCAGGTAAAAAATGTCAGTCTGACTAGGAAGAGACTCAGTTGATGTCAACTGCTGGGTGTATGGGGCTTCTTGGTCAAACAAGTCTTCTGTGTGGATGACTGCTGTGTTGTATGAGAGCAGAAGAAAAACAAACACTGGTTTGGGAGTTTTTCTGAAACATAAGTTGTTCCACTTCCAATGAGTCTGTTTCTAAAGATTCAGAATTAGAGCAAAATGCTTTTCTCTGTCTACTAAAGGAATTTTAACTTCTTCCCTTTTATTTCTTCCACTATTAAGTGATTATACAGTGGCTGAAATGGAAGCTTGATAGGACTGGAATCTGTAAGATAATATTTTGTAATTTTAGATGATTACTTATATATGAAGTGTATAACTAAATTGCTTCAATCTTATTTGATTTGTAGGCTATGAATTCCAGTGTTTTTGTTAAGTCTGCTAAAATAATCCAGAAACACAGCAAGCATCTTCAAAAATAATTACGATTTTTTTTGTTTTTTTTTTGTGTTATGGCTATTTAAGTGATTATGAAAACTTGATAGGATTACAATTCTAGGATAGTGTTTTAATAAATTCAGCTTATTTAAAAGTGAATTTTATGAATCAATTGCTTCCTTTCTTCTACTTCCAGATATTATAAAGATAGTACACCTGTTTTTGCTGTTTGACTAGTCCCATTAACATTGGCTGTAATAAGAATTTTGTCAGGGAAATCTTCAGTTAAGATGCTTGAAACTCAAACCTTATATCTATATACCAAAGACTAAATGTAATCAAGTTATGAAACTAATATATTTACCAAAATAAACTGGTTTTAAAAAAATGAAACTACATAAACATACAAGCCTTTGGGGAAAAAACAGACATTACTATCTAGTGCTTCATTCAATTAAGTATTATCAAATCTTTGCTAATGTCAAAACAATTTTAATAGTAGTCATAATATATGCTTAATGAATATATACATGAAATCTTTAATCCCAAATGCAGAATGTGTTTGACAAATATTTTGTAGCAGCAGTACTTAATTTTGATTGAACATAACATGTTACGTTACAGTTCTATGAATTTACGTTTTACATCTACTATCTAATTTTACTTGGTTTTCAAATTTTTCCTCGATTTTTTCTCCTCTGTTATTTCTAGTGGTGATTTTTGATAATTTCCCTCCTTTTTGAATCATTTCCTTCTTTGTTCTTGAAAATAAATGATTTTTTGTTATGTTTTATTCCTCAGATTTAAGATTTCTGTTTGCCTATTACACAAATAACTCTAAGCAATACTCTTTTTAAATATAAAATATGTAAGCTTAAATAAAGAATCTCTATGGTAGGATTGTGTTGTCTAGCAACACCATTCACCACCCTTTTCAATAAAGAGCAGTGTATGGTAGATGCATCTGACAGCAATAACTAAAGTTTATTTGGAGTTCCGAGCTAAGGAATCCAGGAATGATCAGCCTGGAGATTCATTCCTTATCTATAAAGAACATCTGAACCTGGCCCCTCATGGGGAACATGGGCTGTACAAGGGATCAAGGCCCTTTGTTTCAGGTTAAAGATTGTCAGATGGAGGATGCTAGGGGGAGAATGCTAAGCGAAAATGCTATATAAACTTCATGTTTTTTACAAGCAGTAGCAGTTCTCCTGTCCAGCCCACCACCACTGGACCACCCTATATGTGAGTTCTCTTGGTAAACCCTATGTGTCCTTCACTGGCTCCAGTTCTCTTCTTTGGTCTCTTGAAAATGGTGCTATCACTACTGAAGTCAACAGGCTCCAGCAAGACAAGCAACAATAAGGATGCCTTTCTTTAAGTCTCTTCAGTATACTGGTATGCAAAACCTTTCTTTTACTGTGTATATTTACTCATTATAAATGTAAACAAACATATAAATGACAAAGATAGTTTCCACTATGAATATATATATTTGTAACAATTTAATAATTTTTCCATATTTTTCTCTGATGGGTCAAATGAGATACCTTAGATTTTCATAAGTATGGGAAATAGAAATTCTAAATGTTAGGCTGGGTGCAGTGGCACATTATGAATATAAATATTTGTAACAATTTAATATTTTCCCATATTTTTATCTGATAGATCAAATGAGCTACCTCAGATTTTCATAAGTATGGGAGATGAAAATTCTAAATATTAGGCTGGGTGCGGTGGCTCACGGCTCTAATCCCAGCACTTTGGGAGGCCAAGGCAGGTGGATCACTTGAGTCCAAGAGTTTGAGACCAGTCTGGGCAACATAACGAAACCCTGTCTCTACTAAGAATACAAAAATTAGCTGGGTGTGATGATGCGCTCCTATAGTCCCAGCTACTCCAGAGACTGAGATGGGAGGATCACTTGAGCCCAAGAACAAGACCCTGTCTCTACACAGATAAATCAAATCCTAAACATTTTTTGAGATCACATTTAAAAATATCTTATTTACTACTCAAAAACAATGACAAAGAGATGTAAACCATATTTGTACTTAAAAGTATAAAAGAGAAAAACATAACAAAATTAGCTTACTGTGGGACATAAGGTATTATGAAATTTTCTAAAACAAATGAAATAAAACATATCTATAGTGGAAACCAGCACATAGCAGAGAATTATGCACAAAGTAAAAAATTAAATACATAAATTCCAGTAAATATGAGGCACCTAAGTACTGGACAAATCTTTACGTTAAAAATAAAATATAACCAGTGACATTCTCAATGCATAATGACATTCCATACAAATGACAAACCAGAAACTTAAATTTACAACTGAAATAACAGATACAAAGTCAGTTAACAAAAAATGGGTGAAACTATTTCTAACCTGAAATACTGAAAACAAAAGCCATATGAAAACAACTCTAGTAATAAAAAAAAATCACATTATATGAATCATTGGAAAGCATTACTCTAAAGATAATTAATACACAAAGAAAATGTTTTGTCTTCTCAAATGACAAAAAGCTACAGGGTGAAAAAAAGGAAGGACTTAAAAAAGAGATAAGCATAACATTTTTTAAGGTTTATATATATTTTGAGATAAAATCTAGCGAAATAAGATGCGGATGGCATGAGAGAAAGGCACTTATAGAAAACTAAAATGCAATAACAGTAACACAAATCCATTGTAAGCATTAAAGAACAGAACTGATGTTACAGACAGAAAGACAATTTACTAGTATCACAGATCAATTTGAGATCATTTTTCAAAATACACTGCAAAAAACAGACGTAAAATAAATTAAGGGAAAATGATAACTGTTTTGTACTAGTAAAAGAAATTCAATATATGGATAGAGGATATCTCAAAAGTATGAAACATAACAAATGATGCAGAAACAGTAAGCTGAGTATAGCAAAAGAAGATGCTCCTTAACTCAGTAGGAAAAAACGACTTTGCATCATTGTAAAGACTTACCAAGTTTTACACAAAATTAGTGGGAAAACATCATTTTGAGGTACAACTTCAATGAATTTTAAACAAGAAATGAAATAATAAATGTAAAATAAAAGGGTGATAAATTCAACCAAATTAAAAATAAGAACATTTATTCATCAAAATATAAAAAGAGTGAAAAGATATGCCACAAACTGAGTGAAGATATTTGCAACACATAAAGGTAAAAATTATATAATTTATGTTATATAAAGTGCTCTTCAATATCAATAATAAACAAAAAACAAAAAAAATGGACAAAAGACATGGAGTTATGGCACACAAGATAAACATGCAAAGCCCTAAGCATAAAACGATGTTCAAACTCATTAGATTCATCCCTTACTAGTAATTTGGGAAAAGTCAAATTAGGAATGTATTGAGATGAATTTTACACATCAATGTGAACCAAAATTTAGAGGTTGACAATACTAATTGTTGGAGACAATGTGGAAAGGGATTAGGATTATTTCTAAAATGTTGCTGTGGAAGTATAAATAACATAAACAATTTGACATTCTGCTATAATGTTCTACATTTGCAGCCTCAATGAGCCCCGTATACTCCAAAGAACTCTTTTCCACATATGTACCAGGAGAAATGTATAAACGCAAATAAAACAAAGATGTCATAAAGAAAGAAATGCAAAACAATGCAAATATTCATGAATAGAAGTGTAGATACTAAAATCCTTACTATTTACTGCCTTAGAAAATTAGAACAGTCTCAGTTGAAACATAGTTAATAAGGTCTTAAAGATAACCACTATTATTTTTTAAAGGGGAATTTTCCTCCCAAATCACTACAGAAGACAATAAAATATACCACAGTATATGTACAAGAATATAGAAAACAGTGAAAATATTTTTTAAAAACTCATAAAAGCACTTAACACTTGATAGAAAACACATTTATCATTTATTACTATGAGTTTAAATGGTTTACAGTCATCAATAACAGACTACATTTTTCACTTTGAATTATATTTAAATTCAAACATACACTAAGGAGAAACAAGTCAGACACATGCTGAGAAATTGAATTACAGATAAAAGCATAGAGAAAAAATATATTAAATAAGCAAACCAAAACAAAAGCCACAATAACATATACCTAAGTAAAATACAATACACAAAACTTGAAAGAGTTTTAACTATGACAAAAGATACCTTTTTGGAGACCATCCAACCTAAATTCCCTGACCAATCAACAACTCTTACTTCTCCCTACTTTATATTCACCAGTATCTAAAATTTTGTCTATTTATTTCTTTATTGTTCATCTTCCTTATCTAGACTGTGCACACTATATGATCTGACTTGTTCAGAGACCTGACAGTATTGTTTAAACAATATAAATCAAAAATTCAAAGTAATTGGTATTGGTCAAACATAATATCCCACAATTAGGGGATATACTTTACTCTCAATAAACATTAGAACATTAAAAAATAATGACCTAATATTATATCAAATTAAAAACATTTCATAGTCAATTCAAAAAAGGCAATTATTCTATACTTTCTCACTACCATGTAAGTGAATGAGAAAATAACAAATATAACAACAGGAAAAATATGCCCATTTGGCCAAAATCATCACATCACTCTTGAATATCTACTAGGCAAATCTGTAATAATAAAAATACTTTTCAAAAAAATAAAATGAGAAAATGTTTATACCCAAGACCTATCCAAGCTGTAATCATTATTTTTTCAATCTTAGTGGTGTATTTTACTCAAGAAGTTAAGATTGTTAAAGAAATGATAATAGCAAAATATAATAATGATATTAATAATTCGGATAAAATTATATGTGATATGGTATGCAAGGAGGGCATCCAGCAGAGGAACATGACTTAGGCCACAGATTCAGAGGTTAACATCCCCTTCCTTTGATAAAGAAATGCCATATGATCATCAGAATATGATTACACACACAAAACAACATTTATATCTATAAAGGAAAGGTCTGAAAAAGGGAAGGGAAACAGCTGTTACTATTTGGGAGATTATAAACTGGTAATGCCTTTCTAGAGAATACTTTGTCAGCATTCACTGTTTAAACCAACAATTCCACTTCTAGGAAGCTATATTAGAGAACCATGCAGATATATACATAAGAAGATATATACAAAGAGGTTACGGTCATATGGTTTGCAATGGTAAAGACTCAGAAGTATTAAATGTCCTTATAAAAAGATGATTAAATATATAATTACATATGTATATTATAGAATATTATGCAGTCATTAAAATTAATGGAATAGATCAATATGTGCTGCCCACAAATCAGTTAAATTTTGCCTTGTATGTAGCAACTAACAGAAGACTTTTCTAGAAGTCTTAATATGATGAACAATTCATTATAATACTGTTACAATGTGACATAAAATTATATATAATATTGGAGAGCAACCAATTAAAAAACCCTGAAAATTAGAATAAAAATAAAGTAATTAATGCATGTAACACAGTAATATAGATCAGTCCAGAGGCAACTTATCTTTAGAGTCTTAATAAAGCAAGAAGGTGACATTGGACTAAAGCTAATTTATATAAAACCCTGGAATACAGACCAGCCTAATTTGGCAAGAGCACTCACTGATTAGTGTGAAAGGCAGATTCCAGAGTCAATAAATATTTTTAAGCATACAATAAAATGCCAGGCACTTAGTAGGTAAAGGAACTAATATCCTTGGGAAGAAAGACAAGTAAATGAGCAATATTAATACTATGTAAGTAAGTTTTAAAACTGTATAATGTAATTATTTATAAGTGTCTGTTGCCTGTCTTTCCGTGACTAGAACGAGTCTCATGAAGCAAAACTTGTGGTCTATTTTGTTGTTTTCCAAATGTTAAGGCAGTGCTGGGCACTTAATAAGCCCTGAACAGAGATCACTTAATTGAAAGAAAAAAGGAGATGGAAAAGCAGAAGGGGGCAGAGCGGGCTATATTAGAGGGAGGCTCAGGGGGCTGGGGACCTGGGAAAGATTCATTTTCCAGAAGGTATGAAATCTTAGTTGAAGCCTGAAGGTCAAGACTGGATTCAGTAAACATATTTGAATGGTGATTGTTTTCAGGCCTGAGTCACAGAGATGACTCTAGGCATTAAGGAATGGAACTGATTTGGAAGAAATGAAGTTACATCTGAAATAAGTTCAGTAGGCGTTTCTCTCTTTTCTTTCTTTCTCTATCTCTCCCCACCCCCGCCCCCCAACCTCTGGAGATAAATCTTGGTAAGAGAAAGCTTGAGAGAGATGTTAGACAAAAACTGAGGCCAAGGAAGAGATGGGCAGAAGGAATACTGAATGGTGAGGATGGTGACTCGAGAAGCTGTTCTAAGAAGAAAAATACTTCAAGAAGGAGGGTATCCACAGTGCCGAATTATACAAAGTTCTGGTAAGGAAACACCTGGAAATATTTTCACTGGATTTATTAATAGTAACAAAGAGGTCATTTGTAACCTTCCTAAGGGCAATTTCACCAGAGCAGAGGAGGGGAAAGCCACATTATGGTGGGTTTAAGAGTAAGATATGAGAGCCTGCCATTTTCTAGAGAATGGAGAGTGTTTTTGAAGCCTGATTCTAGGTGAGGGCAAGAGATTTATTTGACTGGTTATATATCTGTGAATGCTTCTAGTTGTAATAACATACTTTCACCAATTTTTTTTGAAGTAACAAACCTAGGCTATGTGTTTGTTTGTGGAGGAGGAAATATTGTTGCAGAAGTAGAGGGAAAAAATGTCTACTGCATTGTACATGTCTGCTTCTTCCATAGACTTTGGGACATTTTTTGAGAATCAAACAGTATACGACAACTTACACAACAAGTCGGTCAAGTAAGGACTTGTCTGCCTATTATTTGGATTTTACAAGAAATTTAAAATAAACAGTTGTAACAAGCAGAGTAAGCTTGTTGACTGAGCCACATGAAATGCATTTAATTTTTCTCACCACAGGTGTTCTCAAGTTTCTATATACTCTGTGCTTTTGGTTGTTCTAAGACAGTATTTGTGAAAATAGGGAAATATCTCTGGAGATATTTGAAAATAATTTATTTCAAAGAATATGGAATGTTAAGACCTAAAAATCCATGATTTATTCAATACTGGGTATTCATTCATTTATGTGATGGAAAATTACCATAGACTTTCCATCTACATTTTCTTATTCCATCTTGTTCTGTTCCTTCAAGTCATCTTCCTTCACCCTCTGATTAACCATGGTTCCATTCTTCTCACAATATAAACACAGTAAATTTTTTTCTAAAAGTAACAGTAAATGTGTGTGTTTAACAGTATAAGAGGTAGATCTCAAATGAGCATAAAGATTAGTAACAATTATGTGCCAATTATACTATGAATATGTAATTGGCAGAACTGTATGGGCAGACCAAGAAGACTGTGAGCAACCACGATTCTGATCAAACCATGCCCTAAATGTCTTTACCTAAAACCCCAGGTTTTTAAAAGAAGCCTAATACAAACAGATACATAAAATAATTGAAAATATCAACACTGGAATACATTTGAAATTAATATATAGAAGACAACTTCTATTTTTCATTATTCATTAAACTATTGAGCTACAAGTGGTTATACACACATAAATGAAGCAAAGAAGACTAAGACACAATTCCTACTCTCTAGTAACTCAAATTATCTTTGAATCAAGAAGAGTTTACTACATTGTGAGGTTTTCTCTAATCTAATAATAGAAGAGATGGAAATGCATGCAGTTACATGGCTACAGATAGAAAACTTCCTTACTTAGCATTGGGATAAATCCTCAAAAACGAATTCCAAAAGTATATCTAAAATAAACCTTTATTTTCCATTCATTCTCCTAACCACCTTGCCACAGACTTTGAAGTGGAAGACTTTTGGTTCAGGTGAGAGATGCCACAGGAGGGCTTGTGCAGAGCAATTACACGTGGTGGCTAAGTATGGCTTCCACAATAGAGTTTCTGTACTGGCCTTCTGTTAATGAGTAGAGGTATGACAACAGATACTGATGGATGTGTTTAAAGAAGCAAATGAATTTGAAAAATCAAACCTTAAATGTAAACTTCAATTATTATATTGTATGACTGTATTTTTTATATCACTGATTAGATTTGAGATAGTAGCATAGTTTAGTCTCTGGAATCTTCATTTCATTCATTTAAGTAGCCACGAGGTACCAGGTATTGTTCTACGCCCTGAAGTTAGGAGTTGTGAACAAAACTGATTGAGCTACTGCTCTCAGGAAACTTGAACCCTAGAGATGGAAAGAAGCATTAGGCAAAATAGTAAAGACAAAGATGATAAGAAATTCTGATTAATTCAAGATGGATTAGAGACTTAAATGTTAGACCTAATACCATAAAAACCCTAGAAGAAAATCTAGGTAGTACCATTCAGGACATAGGCATGGGCAAGGACTTCATGTCTAAAACACCAAAAGCAACGGCAGCAAAAGCCAAAATTGACAAATGGGATCTCATTAAACTAAAGAGCTTCTGCACAGCAAAAGAAACTACCATCAGAGTGAACAGGCAACCTACAGAATGGGAGAAAATTTTTGCAATCTACTCGTCTGACAAAGGGCTAATATCCAGAATCTACAAAGAACTCAAACAAATATACAAGAAAAAAACAAACAACCCCATCAAAAAGTGGGCAAAGGATATGAACAGACATTTCTCAAAAGAAGACATTCATACAGCCAACAGACACATGAAAAAATGCTCATCATCACTCGCCATCAGAGAAATGCAAATCAAAACCACAATGAGATACCATCTCACACCAGTTAGAATGGCCATCATTAAAAAATCAGGAAGCAACAAGTGTTGGAGAGGATGTGGAGAAATAGGAACACTTTTACACTGTTGGTGGGATTGTAAACTAGTTCAACCATTATGGAAAACAGTATGGCGATTCCTCAAGGATCTAGAACTAGATGTACCATATGACCCAGCCATCCCACTACTGGGTATATACCCAAAGGATTATAAATTATTCTACTACAAAGACACATGCACACGTATGTTTATTGCGGCACTATTCACAATAGCAAAGACTTGGAATCAACCCAAATGTCCATCTGTGACAGACTGGATTAAGAAAATGTGGCACATATACACCATGGAATACTATGCAGCCATAAAAAAGGATGAGTTTGCGTCCTTTGTAGGGACGTGGATGCAGCTGGAAACCATCATTCTTAGCAAACTATCACAAGAAGAGAAAACCAAACACCGCATGTTCTCACTCATAGGTGGGAACTGAACAATGAGATCACTTGGACTCGGGAAGGGGAACATCACACACTGGGCTTATCATGGGGGGGGAGGGGGGAGGGATTGCATTGGGGAGTTATACCTGATATAAATGATGAATTGATGGGTGCTGACGAGTTGATGGGTGCAGCACACCAACACGGCACAAGTATACATATCTAACAAACCTGCACATTATGCACATGTACCCTAGAACTTAAAGCATAATAAAAAAAAAAAAAAAAAAAATAAAAAAAAAAAAGAAATTCTGTAGAGAAAATAAAATGTAGTCAGGAGTAATAAATAAAATGTGTTTAGGAGCAATAAGGAATGCTGGATGGGGCATGTTACATATGATGTTGCATGTTAGGAAAATTCCCATTGATTACCTAGCATATGATGAAAGTAAGGAAGTGCAGTATGTATATAACACAAAGCATAAAGAAAAGGTAGTGTGCAAATGCCTTGAGGCAGAAGGCTGCGGGAAGTGTTCCTAAAAAATCAAGGAAGCCACAAGACAGTGACTAGGAGACTGGGAAAACAAGCAGCAGGAGATGAGGATAGGGGCTTGTAGGCTATATAAGGACCAGGTTTTACTCTGAGTGACATAGGAAGACAATGGAAAACAATCTATTTTGGGTTTCAAAATAACAATACAGTGGGTATTTTTTAATGTCTGAGGACAAGGGGAGAGGCAGAGAAACCACATAGGAGAATATTAGTGTTCAATACTGTCATTAGACATGAGCAACAGAGGGTCACTTTGGAGAACCTCCATATCTCAAACATAAACACAATAAATTTATTAAACAAGTGCCTGCTTCTTCAGTCTGATATGGGTATTAAGAGCTCACATAGTTCTAAACTCTGTCCTAACTCTGGACCTCAGTTCTCACAACCAACCGTTCAGTCTGCAGTGAACACTCCTCTACATCTTCTGTCTTATGTACTCAAAAAAGGAAGAACCATATGAATAATCATGGATTATGCCGCTGTTGACACGAGAAGAAAACTGCTTTGAAATGAAGGAAAGATTTGAGTTGTAAAAGTCTTTAGGTAAGTGCAAAAGCAAAAATTAACTACTCAACAAAACAATAACAAACCAAACTCATCAGCACATTAAAAGGATCATTCACCACAATCAAGTGGTATTTACCCACAGGATGCAAGGATGGTTCAACATACACAAGTCAGTAAGTGTGATATACCACATTAACAGAATAAAGGACAAAAACCATAGGATCATCTCAATTGATGCAGAAAAAAAATTGGACAAAACTGAATATCCTTTAATTATAAAAACACTTTAAAAATTAGGCGAGAAAAAATGCATGTCAATACAATAAAAGCCATGTATCACAAGCTCACAACTAATATCATATTCAATGGTAAAGAGCTGAAAGCTTTTCCTCTAAGATCAGCAACAAGACAAGGATACCCACTTTTACCATTTCTATTTAACATAGTACTGAAAGTCTCAGCCAGAGCAATTAGACAAGAGAAAGAAATAAAAGGCATCCAAAACGTAAAGGAAAAGGTTAAATTGTCTGTTTGCAGATGACATGGTCTCATGTATAGAAAACCCGAAAGCCTACACCAAAAATCAATTCAAACTAATAAATTCTGTAAATTTAAAAGATACAAAATCAACATACAAAATTCGGTAATATATCTATACATTAACAATAAACCATCCAAAAAAAGAAATCAAGAAAACAATCCCATTTATAAGTAGCTAAAACATATATAATTAAGAATAAATGTATCCAAGGAGTTAAACTATTTATATCATGAAAACTATAAATCTCTTAAGAAAACAATTGAAGAAGAGAAACAAAAAGTGTAAAAGTTGCCAGAATCTAAATGGAGTCACCTGCATTAAATACCTCAACAAATGGGGCCAGAGTAGGCCATAAACCAAGGGTTCTCACACACACTCTTGATAACAAGATACTATCTTGATAACAAGAACTATCACGAAAGACTTCAAATAATATCTGTAATTTATGACTAAAAGACAAAATATTATTCAAAGAAATCCAAGCTAAATGCTTAATCATCTGAACCAGAAGTCATTCCCAATATTTAGGCAAAACTAAAATATTAATAATGAAAAGTACTACTTAGTGAGCATTTACCATGTGCTAAACTTTGTATTATACCCTTTTTAAATTCCTCAGTTTTCAAAATAATGTAGTTAGATTTCCATAATTATCAATATTTCTATTTAACAGTGAAAAAAACTAGAGCTAGCTAGTTAAGATGAAGAATCATACCCAAGTTCAATTTAGTAAATGTAGAGATGATTTCAGTTTGGGCATGTGTGTCTGAGCCAGAGCTGATTATACTATACCCTACTGCCTCACACAACTTAATCGTAATTTCAACGTATTCCATAAAAATAAAACACCTCTAGCTAGGTCATTAAAACTTGACATATAGCGCTGTGCTCCTTAGGATTTTTTGGTTGTCTATATCTCAAACTTGATTTACATAGTTTAAGCCAATAAAAAGAGTCTATCCAAGAGTATCTCACAAAACACGAAGTTGCAAAACTCTCCCTGCGCAAAGCCATGAGAAACCTGCGTAGCTTCTTTCTCTACAACTGCCTCTGTCTTCTCTCTCCTCAGCTTGGCCTTTTCTGATTTTCAGTACATATCGCAAGTGGAAAATGGCCACCCTGCAGCACCAACCTTTCATTTTTTTCCTGCTCAAACAGTCCAGAATGAAAAAGGATCTCTTGTCATAGACATCTAGGAGAGAACCTGATTTCCCCAGCCTGGGTCAGTTCTCTCCATCAGATTCAAGTGGCCAGAATCAGGGCCAGTTAGGTGGTACAAAGAAAGCTTCAAGGGTGTATACCAATAAACTTCTGGATTTCTGAGGCAGGTACCTTCGGAACTATATATCACAGTCAAATTTATACAGAATTTTTGATAAATATTCATATCTTGTAGGAAAGAATCCTATAAATAAGAAACATAATAAACAAAGGGAATAATCCAAAGAGGCTGTATATGAGGGAGTCAGAATATGTCACCCCAAAATATGCCACCTTGGCATAAGGACCATTTTGAGCTGAAAGCACTTAAGAAACAACAAACTGCAGAAAGAGCTCTTTGCTCTTTGCTCTCTCCCCATCTGCCTAAAAGCAGACATAAATTTCCTTTTGTGAAGGTGTTCCCCTCCCTTCTCCCATACCAGGAGGAGAACAACCCTTATCACTCGATACAGAAAGTTGGCACCAAGATGGATTTGCAGAGACAACCCTTACTAAAATAGCCCTTATCTTCCATTAGTATCCCTCATATATTTATCTTCCCACAATTCATCACCCCTAGAATCCCAAACCCCTTTTCCTTTGTGTTATCACTTCTGCACAATTTATCTCTCTTTATTAAAATGGTATTGTAAGCCCCTGGGTTTAACTGCTTCTTTCTGTCTTCATTTCTTTCATGTGAAGGCTCTGTGCACATATCAATTAAACTATGAACATCAAATAAAATGTGTATGCATGTTTGCCTGTTAATCTGTCTTTTGTCAGTTTAATTCACATGCCCCAGCCACTGAACATAAGAGGTTAAAGGAAAAACTTTTTCTTCCCCTACATACATTACACATATATGTAGTATATAGTTATTGATATTTGGAGCTCCATATTCAAATATTGACGTGGGGATTTTAACTACTGATTCAATTTGCAAATGTTGAATAGACATTAACATTTTTAGGGTAAATCACATGACATATTCTGGGGAACAGGCTAGCAAAATCTAAATAGATATTAGAAATTTCAAAGAAAAGAGAAAATAAAGTAATCCATTCTGTCTCACTAACGACTACTGAATCAAAGCATGACCATGCAAATAGGGTATAACACATTTTTTTTTTTGTAATTAAAGCAACTTCAAGATAGGTAACATTAAAAATATCCTGGCTTAATGAAAACAAAAATATGAAATGCAGTTAGGATGTGTGGATCTTTATCATGTTATATAAAAATACAAACATTTCAAAATTCATAAACTTCAATAATGGAGAGCTATGACAGCAGAGTTCCACATTTTTGTTCATATTCATTTTAAGTGCATGACTGCAGGAAGGTGTTTCTCATTATTATTTCTCTATGGTCCCTGATATTCAAAGTAGTACATGTAATATTAATGATCTCACTTTTGTGAGTATACAGCATACACCACATTCCCATCTAAAGAAAAGCTCCTCAATTCCTAATCATTTCAATAGGCTCTAATGTAATATTTCCTACATTGGAAATCACAGCACTTTATTTAAGGAAATCACTTTGGCCAAGTGAGCTCTGTGGAGTGCAGCCTGCACAGACGTCAGTTCAAAGGATCAGATGTCAAAGTGCTCCCTCTAATGTCCCTTAATCATCACTCCGATTAGTGCATGAATAGGACTGTGATTAAAAACGCTGCTGCCATTGTCTACCTATTCAGGCGTCTAGCATTCTACGTGGGTTCCAGCGATTAGTGTTTGAATAGAGGAACGATTAGAAAGACAGCTGCCATTGTATGCCCATTCGGGAAAACAGCAAAACTCACATATTTATTTGCTATGAGCACCAAATAAATGTTTTGCAAAGGTAAAATATACCATTAGACTCTAAAGACAATTTTGCTGATTTCTTTTGTTCAGAACACTGTATTTTCCCATATGCAAAGACATTTCTTATTTGCAAATACAGTAATATGCTTCATTAATATCTTTTAAAATATACATATTTTGTTTTTATAGAAATAGTCTTAACACACATCTGCTTTATTATATACTACTTATTGACCTATAATACATCATACAATTCCAGTTTAATATTTATGATTATGCAAAGAATTTCTCTGTAAACAAATTCAATCTATTTGGTTCCAGATCTTTTGGATCCCTTCTCAATATTCTTGGACTAATATGTAGTCTATAAGAACAACTTCTTCTCCCAAGAGAAATTTCCTTGTCAGACACGGAGAATAAATATTTCACTCTTGGGCCATTATGAGAGAGGGAACACATTTCAGGTTAGCAGTTAGTAGCCCCGCAGGAGCTCACACAAGAGAGCTTCGGCCAGAGTGGAATTCCCCATGACAATACATACCTCTAGCCTATGATAAAAACTCTCCAAGACCAAAGCATCATGTTGAGGCTTTTTGGAGAACGGAGAAATACAGCCAAAAAAAAAAAAAAAAAATCACAGAAAAAGAATCCATCCATATGCACATATAAGACACTGCTCAAAAAATGTTTGTGGCTGTTTCTCTCTCTCTTCTTTCTCTCTCTGCCTGTTTCTGTACAAATATGCTACTAAGAAATTTCTGGGCAATAGAGGAAATACTGTGTCTTTCATTACCATCCTCAGTATCTTGCTGCTCAGTACTTTTCCATGGTTTTTTCATATACATTGTTCTTCTCTATCCACTATCATGATAGGCTTCCATATATAGTAACAGCAACCTCAGAGCATCCCCCTTATAAATGCTGATAATGACAAGCAATAACACTTATAGAAGGTTATATATATATACATATGTATATATATATGTATATACATATATATGCCAGCCACGATTTTAAGAATACTATGCACATTGACTCATTTACTCTATCAGGTAGATATTATTATCTTCATTTAGAGATGAGGAAATGGAGACAGTAATGGAATTAGAAATTTACTCAAGGTCATACTCTACTAAATGGCAAAACCAATAATTTGAGCTAAGCAGTTTATCTCTAGAGCTAACTCTCTTAACCAACCTCTCTACTGACAACTGAGCTCTTTAGGTTCCACTGCCTGCCCTCATAAAAACTCAACCTCAAAGATAAGGAAGCTGTCAAGGAAAAATTTTCCTTCTTTTGCAAATAAAGCTAATTGAAATACACCTTACTTAGGGGAAAGTTTTTTCCAGTTCAATTTAAACCCTGAGTAAATAACTATACTCCATTAAACATAAAGTTGTTTAAAAAAAATAAAGAGCACTCTGCTTAACCATTATTAAAATTTCAAACAAGTGAAGAACAAAATAAAACTAACAAGGCTGATGGCTGACAATTACAAACGAGTTTAATTTGTGTGTCACATGGATGTAGAGAAAGTTGCAATCAGTCTGAAATAAATAATTAAAGCAAAGCATTTTTGTAACAGCCTCAGGAAATTAAGAGTTAACACTTTTCTTCTTTTTAGTCAATTACCATCTTATTACATATTTCTGCCTGGAGAATAAGTCTCTGACAATACTAGTCCATGTGTGGAATGAAGCACTAGGAAAACACACACTTTTAAAGGGGGATACTAATATATATAAAAACTCTAAATTACAGCATATCACAAAGAATGTGCCTTTTAAACATATAATATGCACTTATCAATGAAATAACCAGACTATAGAACTTCTCTAGAAAAAAATATTTATCATCATCATTGTCACTACTCTGTGGAGAGGTCCTCAGCATCATCTCTTGATACCTTCCTTCATGTTCCAGTCTATGACTTCAGCCATGCAGTACTGATACTGTTTTAGTACCTTAACTTCAATCAGTATGCTCCCCCATCTTCAGACTTTCAGATACAAGTTTTCTACTCTCCTGAAATTCCTCTTTTTCCTTCCTTTCTTTCTTCCTTCATCTTTATTTTCAATTTAAATTCTGGTTCCTCAGGAAGGCCAACCTTGAATCCTGAGACCAGACTATGGTACTTCAGCTATAACTCTCATGGAACACTGCACTGACAAAACCTGATTGTGGGATTGAGTGGTGACAATGTGCTAGCAGCCCTCACTCTCAGCACCTCCTTGGCCTCAGCATCCACTCTGGGGGTTCTTGAGGAGCCCTTCAGCCCACCACTGCACCGTGGGAGCCCCTCTCTGGGCGGGCTGAGGCTGGAGCCGCCTCACTCTGCTTGCTGGGAAGCGTGGAGGGAGAGGCCCAGGCCCCAACTGGGGCTGCAAGTTATGCTGGCAGGCTAGTGCGGTTCCTGCGGGCGCGGGCCTGGGTGTGGACTAGGAGGGCGTGGGCGTGGGCTCGTTGGCCCGCACGCGGGGCGGCAGGCGCCTCTGGCCCAGGGCAGTGAGGGGCTTAGCACCGGGGCCAGCAGCTGCAGAGGGTGCACCCGGTCCCCCAGCAGTACCGGCCCGCCGAGGCTGTGCCCAAGTTCTCCCCGGGCCTCAGCTGCCTCCCCACGGGGCAGGGCTCCACACCCTCAGCCCATCATGCCCCAACCTCCTTCACCCCCCTCCCCCGGCAGTATCTCCGGTAGGGCTGAGCCTCCCCGATGAGTGCAGCCCCCTGCTCTCTGACACCCGGTCCTATTGACTGCCCAAGGGCTGAAAAGTGCAGGCGCAGCTTGGGCCTGGCGGGCAGCTCCGCCTGCAGCCCTGGTGAGGGTTCCACTGGGTGAGGCCAGCTGGGCTCCTGAGTCTAGTGAGGACCTGGGGAACTTTTATGTCTAGCTAAAGGATCGTAAAGCACCAATCAGCACTTTGTGTCTAGCTCAAGGTTTGTAAATACACCAATCAGTACTCTGGGTCTAGCTCAAGGTTTGTAAATACACCAATTGGTACTCTGTATCTAGCTAAGGTTGTATCTAGCTAACCTAGTGGGGATTTGGAGAACTTTTCTGTCTAGCACTTCTAGCTCAAGGATTGTAAACTCACCATTCAGCACTCTGTGTCTAGCTCAAGGATTGTAAATGCACCAATCAGCACTCTGTCAAAACGGACCAATCAGTTCTCTGTAAAACAGACCAATCAGCTCTCTGTAAAATAGACCACTCAGCTCTCTGTAAAATGGACCATCAGCAGGATGTGGGTGGGGTCCGATAAGGGAATAAAAGCAGGCTGCCCCAACCAGCCAGCAGCAACCCATTCGGGTCCCCTTCCACATTGTGGAAGCTTTGTTCTTTTGCTCTTTGCAATGTATCTTGCTGCTGCTCACTCTTTGGGTCCATGCTGCCTTTATGAGTTGTAACACTGCAAAGGTCTGCAGCTTCACTTCTGAAGCCAGCAAGACCACGAACCCACCGGGAAGAACGAACAACCCCAGATGCACTGCCTTTAAGAGCTGTAACACTCACTGCAAGGGTCTGCGGCTTTATTCTTAAAGTCAGCGAGATTACAGACACAAAATTAGGTTAACACCTGTGCAAATTCCCAGTTAGTTGTCTGGGCAAAAACCGTTTTGTCCCTTTCCCATGACTTATCACAGTAGCTGGCACATGTTACAACTTCCATTAATATTTAGTAATTAATACATATGTACAATTTAGATTAAAATATTTATACTATCTAAGTCTAAAAGTGAAATAATTTATATGTAGTGGTGTTACAGAAATAATGAAAAATGTGATGCAAAAAATTAATTCTTTAAGTGGGTTCATTACTCTGGAAGGTAACATTTCCACCAATTGAATTAATGCCCAAATGTTCAGGAGATGATACTCAGAGTTCATACATCATACATATATGCATATATAAAAACAATGGAAACCAATCAGTAGCTTCATATTTTACTTGCTATTTCAGGGTACACCTTTTTTTTTTTTTTTTTTTGAGGTGGAGTCTCACTCTGTCGCCCAGGCTGGAGTGCAGTGGTGCGATCTCAGCTCACTGAAAGCTACACCTCCCGGGTTCACGCCATTCTCCTGCCTCAGCCTCCCGAATAGCTGGGACTATAGGCGCCTGCCACCACGCCCAGCTAATTTTTTGTATTTTCAGTAGAGATGGGGTTTCACCATGTTAGGATGGTCTCGATCTCCTGACCTCGTGATCCACCCACCTCAGTCTCCCAAAGTGCTGGGATTACAAGCGTGAGTCACCGCGCCCAGCTACACTTTGTACTCTTATAGAAATCTAGGTGCATGTTAGTGGAAAAAACTTATATAAAAGTTCTTCAAAATAATATCAAAATACATTTTTATATATGTGTAGATTGAGCAATTCACTTATCTCCTCCAAGCTTCATATTTCCCATTAATAAAAAGAGGATTATAATTATAATAATTAACAAAATAACAATAATAATTCTCATCCACCAGAATATAAGTTCTGGGAGAGTAAAGTACATGGTTGCATTCTCAGCACCAAAAGCAGTATGTAACATACACTGAGAACTCAGTAAATATTCAATTAATTGATATTTATTGTATACCTACTATATGTCTGGCACTATTTCAGGAGCTGAAGAGACCGTTGTGAACAAAACAGGTCTTCATAGACCTTACATTCTCATGGGGAGAAAATAACTAAACAACCAAACAAGTAAAATATGAAAAATAGTATGTTAGATGGCAATATATTCTATGAAGAAAATTAAAGCAGGAAAGGGAGTATAAGGAGTAAATGCATGAAGTAATACTTGCTTCACAGAGTTGTTCATCAACAAATTTAGTTATTATAAAGAGCCTGGTACACTATCCACCATCCTCATTGTCTTCATCATCACCATTATCACCATTATTACTTGAAATACTGTCACAGAGTATAGCACTGTGTCACACAGCTTAATCCTTTGTTAGATGCACTCCCTAAATTATAGAACCTCAGAAAAAATAAGTGTAATGTATTTGCTTCTCAGCACAGAGATGAAAAGAATATATGAGAAACTGAATCATGTAATCTAAATTAGGCTTTTATATCAGATACTCAAAAATGCTTTGGGTACGATAAATATATCATAAATTCATAAGGAAGGAGAACTACAAATATTTTACAGATCATGAACATTTATGCCACTTATGTTTACATAATTTACTTGCAGAACTAGGTGCATACAGGGTTTTTCTCAAATCAAGATGCCATAAGCAAACAGATCTTTCTATACAAATGTCTACCAATTTTCAGTTAAATTAATTTGGAACATGGAAATAATATATTTGAGAATCCTCAAAAATGATGTGATTCAGATCTCAGAGGAATTGCTTTTTATTCTGGAAATACAAGAGAAAATTATCCTAAACTAAGTTGAACTGCAATCTTGCAGTTACTAGGACCATTGTCCAAATACCTATGCTTTTATTTTCAATGAGTTTCCTTTTCATGAATTTCCAGCGCTATGAAAAGCTATCAGATCTACCAACAACATTAATAAAAATTGGAGAACATTTGCTTTAGTCAAAATATTTTCTGCCTTCTCTCCATACATGCTTTATTTTATAGAGCTAAGACAACACAGACTGTTAAGATATGCCATTTTTATACACTAACAACAAAAAATACTGCTAAATAAACTGATACAAACTTTCTTATCAGATTAACTATAAAATGAATCTTAATTCCAGAGATGTGAAAGTGTGATAAAATATGCATCAGAGAATTGATCAAACATGGTAAATATGGCAAGTTCCAAAATGCCATACTGATTCATTGTTCCATGCAGAAATGAAATCCAAGTGGCATAAAAACATTAAATGAATGCATGTACATTTAATTGTCTTCTTTTATTCTATGTTAGTTATAATACAGTGTTGTTGATAATAGCATTTTTAGTGTCAAGAAGTGCTCTGAGTTTTCTTGCCTAGATGACAAAGTGATTATTTTTGCTACCAACATAACAAAAGAAAATCTGGGCAGAACAGGCATGAATAATTTGGTTTTTGACATAGTAATAATGAGAAACCAATACAATATCCAGGTGGAACTATCTTAAGAAGCATCTGGATACAGACGGGATCTTGGATGGAGATATTCATTCAGCTGTTAACACATAGATGGGCATTAAAACTATGGAGTGAATACAGTTATCAAGAGAGGCATAATTGAGATTTTCCACTGTTCCCATCTTGACATCTACAACTAAACTCTAAACTTTCTACCCAAAATGCCTTTGTATAAGCAGCCAGTTATTATTTTAAAATAAATATTTGTTATATGTCAGAATTAATACAACAAAAGACTCCACCTCAACTTCAAAATTACAAGGTCTACAATATGTGTAAATGACCACAAGGTAAGGTTTTAAACTCAGTATCCCTGTTCTACTTAAAGCTTTATACTTTGAAGGGATTTCTAGGTAGTCACTTTTCACAATATATTTTTCCCTCTCTAATTTTTTTCCCTCTGCTGAAATTTTAAGCTCGCATTTTCTTTAAAATGTTATTTTCTTCAATTTTCCTAACACACACATGCAAAATTAATTACTAAATTTCACATTAATAACATCTAACATTTGTTAGAAATAAGAAAGCTGTTGCTCAGTAATGATCACTGAAAATATATTTACTTCAAAATAAACTTTTATTTTTCTAATTCATTGCAATGTTCTCAACAAATGCCACAGCATAATTTTTTTAAAATGTATGTATGCCATTTATGTTTACATAATTTACTTGTAGAACTAGTTGAATACAGGGTTTTTCTCAAATCAAGAGGCCATAGGCAAACTGATCTCTTTATTCAAATGTCTATCAATTTTGAGTTAAATTAATTTGAGGACAGGAAAATAATAATATATTTAGTAATATATTATTAACAGTAAAATCATACCACATCAAGCATTCCAAAACACCCAATAATGAATGCATCATGACTGGTAGTGCAATTCAGAAGTTAATTTAATGAGCAGGAAATCCCACACAGTGAGCCAGCAAGTACTTCTGACTCAACCTGGATATCCAAATCCATCTCGGTCCCTACTGTGATTCTGCAGTTGCTACTGAAGTTTAAAACCTGCAGACACATTACTGGGTCCTGAGGCTGGCTGGTACCTCAAGGACAGTGGAAGAAGCCCTTTGGGCCAGTAACAGGGTGAGGTAAGTGCGGTACTGTGGCATTAAATTTAAGTTGGCCCTCAGTTTTAGGATCATGCAAGCAAGTACTGTCCCAGCTTCCCAACATGGGGTTCCTTGGGCATTGCCTGCCTTCGCCTACCTTTCCATAATCTTTCCCATCCCAAATAAGAACTTACTCTGCCATCTCTCCCTACTCCACCAGCCTTCATTTGAGAACTTACTGGATGGAGGGCAGGAGATGATCATCATTCCTGATAAACTCAAATTCAAAATCAGTCTTTATGGGGTGGTTGTAGTTTTGCTACCATCCCTTCCCATTCCTCCTAGAAATTTATACCTATTAGGCAGAGAGGCCACTGGGTTTTCATTTCTTGAAAGAAAGAATAAAACTACAGAAAGCAGAGAAACAAAGGGTGTTTCTTTTGGGCTTATAATTTTAGAAGTCACGTTTTCAGAAAAATTGAAAGGACTTTAGTGATTGACAGTGGATTTAGGAGGAAATGGGTGATAAGTTAAAAGTAACTTTTTCTTCCACTCCCATCCTTCCCAGTCAGCCTATATAAATATTTAACAGACAGAGAGACAAAATGAAGACCAAAAGGAAAGGGAAGGGCCCAGAGATATTGGCAGATCTTAGAAAAAGAGCATCAATGCCCAGCTCCTTAGGCTACTCTCAGAGGGCTGACAAATACCAGGTGTGGGGAAATCAATGATGGAGAATCTGTGACTCATCGACAAACAAAGACCTAGGAAAGCAGATTGAACCATGAACTTCCCTAAGCCCCAGTGTTGAGTGGAACATCAGAATGACTATCATCTTTTCAAGAACGGCTTCAAAGTAGTAGAGAAGCGAGGGATAGAAAGTGATCTAATGAATGAAAATGAAGGATGACTCCAAAGTCCCCATGATGGTGACCAGTGGGAAGATGGCATGAAAAATCAGCTGGGCTTACCTCACAGCCCACACTTGCCAGCAACCCTCGTAAAACTTAGATATCCACCTAGAGAAATAAGGGGTGACGGGGACAAGCAGGGAAAAATAAATCCTACAAGTGACACACAGGTTTCCACTCTCACAAATACTCACAATAGAATTAAGTTCAGTTACAAGAAAATAAAAGAGGTCATGTTACCTGCACGCATGAGTTTCTAGGTGGATATCTGTATTCTCTACACAAACCCTGCATTTTTCACATACTGAAAGAAATATTTAGTTGCAAATAATCTGTTTTTATTTTTTTATTTCCGAAACTCTTTCAATTATTGTCTATTTTTGGAAGAAAATAATTGTCAACAATCAAGAAAGCAAGCTCATGCTTGAGAAAGTATTTTCAAACATACAACAAGAGGCAAGGGTAGAACAGGTATTGCTTTCTTACTGGGTATCTGGTGAAAAGTTTATTTACTCTGGAGCTTAAAAATAAAAATTCACATTATGAATATGATACATCAATGGAGGGACATATATTCTCCATCAACTTTAACAGATCCCAGTAGCTGGCTATCCATCAAAGAGTGAATGAGATTGAGTGCTAGTTGTAGTAACTAAGTGGATTTCATCTCTTAATAGCCATGTAAACTTGATAAGGAAAAATGGTGCCAGCAGACAAGACAAACCTTAAGTATAATTTCCAAAAGTATAAATATCAACCATATTTGGAACATAAGAAATAATATATTATTAGAAAAACATATTAACTTATCCTTCCTCCATGGAAGTCCCCCACTATGCTCTTGTGGTTCTCATCTCACCTCTCAAAGTGCTTATTAGCTAAATTCTCATCTCTGCCTGCCTTTTCCATGCTATGTTCAGTGCCATGCTGAGCCACATTGGGGCCTGAGGCAAAAGGAAAAAGGTGTGTACCTATATATATTTATTATTATTGTTATTTTTCTTCATTACTGAGTCTTTTGTTAGCCCCTTATATTTTACACCTCAGGCCAGTTCCTCACTTGTCTCACCCTAATTTCTGCCCTAATCCCAAAGGTCTAACCTGCACCCTCTTTCCACTTTACATACTCCTCCTGGGTAACTCTCCCCCTAGGCTTTTAGTTATTTATGTATATCCTGATGATTCAAAAATTATTTATCTCCATCCCAGACCCTTTACTAATCTACAACTTTTGCAGTGATCCACAGGCACAAGGACCTCAAATAATCCAAAAGTGAGTGTAGTATTTATCCTCAACTTATGCTATAAACAAGTAAACATACACATAAAGTCAACTCCCAAGTCATATGTGTTTTATCTCCTAAATAAATTCAAGCTCATCCTCCCTTCTGGTCTTCATCATCTGTCTTCCAACTTTTTAAATCCAGTCCCAGAGACCTTGCCTCCCATATTTTCATTAAATCCGTCGTCCACACTGAAAGCTAGACTGATTCACCTAAAGGCAAATATGATAAACTCACAATGATCATTAAAATTCCTTAACTGTTCTTCCTTTGAAAGAGTATTATTACTATTTATTGGTATTTCAGCCTTCTTCAAAACAACATGAGAACTTCTTGGCAAGGCCTGTGTCACACGAATTCCAATGTGGCAAGTGGCGCAGATAATAAATGTGAAACAAACAAGTGACTGAGATTGTGAAGCTCATGCAAGAAAAAAATATTTATCAAAACCCATATATCATTTAGTTATTTTCATTGTCTACAAGGAAAATAAGTCAATGATTTTCTTTTATTTCCTTATTCAAAAAACTTCTACTAAAAGAGCTCTCTGGCAATTGCATGGGTTCAGTCTCTAGTTCCACTATTTAGCTGTGGAACTGTGAATAGGTTTCTTAGGCTTCCATGTGCTTCAGTTCCCTCATCTATGAATGGATGATAAAATATAGTATCTACCTGACAGGGTGCTTCTGAAGCTTGAATGAATTACTTCACAACAAGCATTGAAAAATTTTAATGTATATTGTAGCTTATTCTCATTTTATTTTTTTATGCTGAGCACCTTGTATGTGTCATGCATTTAGAACAAATTTGCTAAAATTCTTAAAAAAACATGTCTAATACTTGGCTAATTGGCTGTCTTTAACTGCCTTTCCTTTTAATTTTCACCCAGCATAAGTTTTCTGATTTGTAATATTTTCTGGTCTTCAAAAATTGCTCAGGGAAAATGAGTGCAAAATATTTATGTAATTAGGATAGTTCAACATTTTCAAAAATGGCAAAAATAAACAGCAGTTACAGAACACCTGCTTAAACTATACTGGAAATAACTGCTTCATGCTTCATTAACCAGTATAAACATGTTTGCCAGTTTAAATCCCCTACTAAAGTCAGAATTTCAAATTAGTACTATAAGAGTATTAAACTACCAAGTGAAGCTATTCCTGGGCAATAATTTCAGGACCGCCATTCCTAAGGCACTTTTACAGGTCAAACGGATGCTTCTTTTCTAATAAGCCTATAATTTACTTATTAAGTCAAATTTGTGTCTATTTTAACAAACGATTTTAGACTACTTATTTTTCTGGATTTTATTCGCCTCTGAGAAGCATTCAATACAGTGCCTGAAATATAGATGCTTCAAGCACCAAATAAATAGAAAAAAGGAAGGAAGAGGGCAGATAGTAAGAGAGGACTATATAATGCCTGAAGAAAAACTTCTCCAATTGTTGGGTCCAACTATAACTCTGTTTCTGGTAAGTAAACATAAGAAACATATAGCATAGATACAGATATAGATATAGATAGATATGGATATAGATTGAGAGACAGTAATGCAGGCTAGAAATATAAAGGAATCTTCAATCTAAAGATAGTATTAAAAGTAAGGAGATAATAAGATAACCAATGTAGTGACTATTTTAAAAGAAAGAAAGAGTTTGAGCTCTGGGCACTGAAATATCTAAGGGGTGAGAGGAGAAATAATCAACAAAGAAGTGAAGAAAAACAAGATAGGAGATGTTAGTGAGGTAAGAAGAAAACTTTTTCGTATCTCATCAGTTACTGGTTACTGGCCAGCTAGTGGGGATAAAAGTTCCGGCATCCTACTTGGTCTTTATGAATTGAAAAACAAACCATATGTTTTGGTGACACGTTCATTCAGTTCTTTATGCCAGCATGAAGAGGATAATAACAAATGGGAAATGAGTAGTATTATTTAACCACACTGAGAATAACTTTCAACCCTAGCTTCATATTTCACTTTTGGGAATAAACTTCACTGCTCTGAGAAATTCATGAATGTCACAGAGAGTCTTCAAACTAATAGACATCAGTGCAATAAATCTGATCTTATAAATTGAGATTATCATTTTAACACAGATCTAAAGTTTCCATTTTATTTTTATACTAATACTCATAGAAGACCTGAAATATACAAAAGTGCCAAAAATATATAATCAATATTAACATTTCAGTATTTTTTTGTTCTTTGTGGATATATATATATATAAAGGTATGGTTATGTGTAAGTGTACACAATCACTATTGAATACAGTGATGTTAAATCCTTTTACCATGTAATGCAGACAGAATTTATTCAGATTATTTCAAAGACATTTTAATGATTGCACCATATACCACTGAATTAATTTACTCTAATTTGTTTAACCATGACCCACTGGTTGGAATTCAGTGGGATTTCCCCTACATTTATCTCCACTGAATAAATAATGCCTAGGATACTCCTCTTTGTACTTAAGTCTTTACCTACATTCCTAATTCTTTCCTTCAGATATGTTATTAGAAAATAAATTACTGGTATAAGTGATAATTTAAAATTATTGTTATGAACTGAACTATATCTCCCCAAAAATCTTATGTTGAAGTCCTAACTAACCTCCACTATCTCAAAATGTAGCTATATTTGGAGAAAGAGTCTTTAAAGAGGTAATTAAGTTAAAATGAGGTTATTAGGGTATGTCCTAATACAACATAGCTGATGTTCTTATTTGGACATAAGCACACCCCAAGTGAAAACTCAGGGAGACGACACCATCTACAAGCCAAGGAGAGAGGTCTTGGAAGAAATCACCTTGATCTGGGACTCCGAACTTCCAGAACTGTGAGAAAATAAGTCTCTGTCGTTTAATCCACCTAGTCTGTGGTATCCTGTTATAGCATCCCTAGGTATAAATAGCATCCCTATGTACAGCAACACAGGTACAAATGAATATTGTCAAATTGCTTTTATAAATATTTGTGTCAATATGTATTTGACAGAGGAAACTGACCTCACTGCACCTTGGTCATTATTTTTAAAACGATAAAATAACCTCAATTTATAGGATCACATTATGAGATACAAATGCTAAATTCCATAAAATAACAACAACAGCAATCATAATAAAGAAAGTCTCCATTTCAAAATAAAATCCTGACCATAAATAGCTTGAAAACTTATAAATGTGAGACATTAGGGAAGTCACATAGTGTCTCTTGATCATAGTTCTCAGACCTTTAAAAATTAGAGATTTAGGCTTGATAGTCTTTAAGAGCTTTCAAGTTTAAAAATTATGAGATTCTTTTTTCAGTGTTCTTCAATTGTTCTTATCATTATACTGGGTCATGCCTTGTAAGCGGCCTATTCCTTGAACAACCTGGATCACACTGTTTTCCTTTTAGAGACCTCTACTAGAAGCATCATGGTAGAAAGCAAAGCTCCCAAAACTGGACCAAGAAAAACTGAATTCAAAATCAAGGTCTGTAATTAAGTGTCTATGGGATCTTTTCATGTAATATTGTTTCTCTGTTTCTATTTCTTTTTTCATTCAAAAAATTTGCCTTGTGGCTGGTGACAGAAAAACTAAAAATTAGATAAATACAAACACACATGAGCACACACCCTCAATTCCCATCCTCAAAGAGTTCATGATATAAGAAGAAGGAAAGAAGTACATAAGCTGAAATCATACATTGTATAAGAAAGTATATACAAAGTTCCAATAGAGCTAATGTTAAGCTAATACTACTGTCTCACTCATTAATTTGGGAATATTAATTTGGGGTAAATTAACTTGGGGTAATCAGGTAAAAAGGCATTTCTTTCAAAATTTAAAAATGTATATAACCTTAAGATGGAATTTCTAACATCGCCTTTAAGGTTGTACTTATATCCCATCTATGGTCTCACAGTTCCAGCTCTATAATCACCTTCCAGATACAGTTAAAGTTCTAGCAGTAATCTCAGAGAAATGCTGTTTTGCTCCTGTACCTCACCTGGAAATATTAGGTGTTCATATTATTAGATGTTCTATGAGAGTGTATTTTTAAAGTCCACAGATACCAGTGTATCTATAACTTCCTTCATTTAGACTATATCATTAATATGAAAACTCTTCTGTATCATTGTATCAACAGGCAAAACAATTTTGAGACAAATTTTAAAGATTTTGAGAAAAGAAATTTTGGCACCAAACTAAATTTACAGGTTGCATATCTCTTATCGAAAATGCTTAACACCAGAATTGTTTCAGATTTGGGTATTTTGAATTTTCGTATTTGGGTTACTCAACCTGCATATAATTTGTTTTCAGGAGATTTTTTTAAAGCAATGTAATTAAAAACACACTTTCAAACTTGTTCAAATATTAAATATTTAAAATATTTTTTAAATCACAGCTGTACTTTAATACCTAATTGTATTTCTAAGTGTATGTAAAATCTTGTCTTACAATGTGTGGAGCGAGATAATTTTCAGCATGAAATAGTGTATCTGTGGTACTTACAAAGCAGTTCTTATCAGGATTTCTTTTCCAATGTTTCTTGTCTAATTTCTTGGCCGAAGTGGAATGCAGAGTTGCATGAGTTTGTGTTCGAGGATTTAAAGCCAGGATGCTCTAAAGACAACATAAACAATGTGTAAATGTATGGAAATATGTTGGCATTCGTTTAAACTTATTTTTATTGTATTTTATTTTTTATTTTGAGACAGGGTCTCTCTCACTTTGTAACCCAGGCTGGAGTGCAGTGGTACAATCTCAGCTCACTGCAACCTCTGCCTTCCAGGCTCAGGCAATCCACCCACCTTATCCTCCCGAGTAGCCCGGACTACAGGCGCATGCTACCACTCCTGGCTAATTTTTGTCTTTTTAGTAGAGATGAGATTTCGCCATGTTGCCCAGGCTGGCCTTGAACTCCTGGACTCAAGTGATCCACCTGCCTCAGCCTCCCAAAGTGCTGGGATTACAGGCGTGAGCCACCTTGTCTGGTGGCATTTTTAGAAATCAAACTTTATCTAGGATTTCCTCCTACAGGCCCCTAAAGAAAGCGTTAGCTAGGAAAGAAAACTTAGGAATCACACACATATATACACACACACACACACATACACACACACAAAAGATTACACGTAAATCAGAAGAATTACCCCAAATTTGCAAGATCGTGCTTAATAAAATCAAGTTAGACATCCTATATTTGGTTTTCAAAAAAAAATTCAGTATGGGAAAATCCTAATACAATGAAAATTTATATGGAAAAAGTGAGAAGATACACTTTTCTTAGGAAAAAATCTAATAATGTTATTGATATAATGATATCGTTATATCAATGTATATCATTATACATTGATAAAAAGCTAAAATATATGTTTAAAATGTTGCATGGATCTCAAATAGCTTACATTAATAGACTAATACTGGGCAAAATATGAATGGAGTGATTCCTATTGTACTTTCTACTAATTAGACAAAAGCAATTCTTGACCAGAAAAAAAAATCTTACAAAAAACAAACAAATATTATCAACAACAATGAACAACATACTGTTGTTTCACCAGAGAGGAGGACCCATGGTAGCAGCAAATGCTTCTGTTTAACCAAATTAATATTATTACCTACCATCTTTCAATAATGATTATGTGTTGAAAAGTTAGATGCAACAGCTGAAGAAAAGCCTGGAGAAAAGATCTGGGAGAGACACTGTATTTCAGTAGGTGAAGAGCTTTCACACGGAAGAGATTTAATTTGTTTTGTATTAATACAGAACCAATGCTGTGAAAATTAATGGAGGAAGATTTGGATTCAGATATAAATTAAAAAGTGACAGCTGAGATTGTATTAGAAATCATTCTAGCTGACATTACTGCAGTCATTTTAAATGATGTTCATTTCAAAAGTCGTCTTCTTCCATGAAGTTACCCCTAAATAATCTAGATCCATTTTCTGTTCCAGATCACTGAAACATCTCTACCACAGTATTCCAATCTAAACAGTAACCGCTGCTTTAAGAATTTTTCTTCCCTTCTGAACTGTGCATGTTTGGAGCTGAGGGATTCCTGACTTTTTAAAAATCTTTCAGTTTATGATATATAGCACCAGGTAGGTAGCATATGCTTATTCCTGTAAAATAGTGATTCAAAAATCATGAATCTAATTTTTAATTCCTAGTAGTCTTATAACTTTGAGTAAACCATTGATCTTTTTGATCTTTGATTTCCTCACATGCAAAATACAGCAACACCTGAATCAGAAGTAAAGAATAAATGAAAAGCATGATACAACATGTTTTCTAAACTACCAACACCCTAAAAATTGAAGTGTAGTGAAAATGGAATCCAGGAGCTATTTGCAACAGTAACCCTCTGTCCATGATTTGTTCATGTAGGGGATAGGTAAGAATTTGACAGGGGACCTGAGAATGCAATTCCTACTAGATTTGACCAAATCCAAGATCACCTTCCAAATCTAGATTGCATGATTCTTTAAAAATTATTGGATCATGTTCATCATTTTCACATATAAAAATGAACTCTTGCTGAGATCCACTGAGAACTATCACAAAGACCAAAATGAATGGACAGATAAAATAATTATACTATTAATACCAGACACAAGCTAAAAATGTTATTTCCCCCCTCTACTATTGAAATTTCACAATCAACATATCTAGAGTAATCATTTTCTAGGTGATATCTTAACTGATTTTATAAGAGTATCACATGCTAATATGAAGAATTTAAAAATCATAAATGACTTTCTAAAATAAATGTTATACTTAGTATTCGTAGACAAGAATAAAATCAGAAAAAGTCACTTCATTTCATTCTGCATTTGATTTAAAGTGGTAATAACAATCCTCTGTGTTTTAAGTTTTTAGAGTTTAAAAGTTCAAAAGCTTTCACATCCATTATGTAATTTAACTTACAAACAGCTACTACTATCTCAATACTTAGGATGAGCAAATAAATTGAGGGTGGTTAAGTAACCTGCTTAAGATCTCACAGTTTGTATGCAAAAAGAATTGAATTGGAATTCTGTTCATCCGAGTATGGGACTTATATTGAACCTGATCCAAAGATGAGGGCTATATTTAAAAGTCACTTTTTGAGATATAAGGTAGGAAACATTTTTAACCACATGTTTAAATAATATCAATTTGTACCTGAGTAGCTCAATGAGAAATTAATTTTAAACCCTGTTTTGAGCAAGCCAGTAAATATGACCATTAAGAAGTCACCTCTGGAATGTTAGAGTAAGGACCTCTGCAGACTGACACCCATAAAAATAAACATAACTGCAAAAATAGTAAAAATAAAAATCCTTTAAAGTCTCTGGAAATCTGCCTTAAGGCAAACAGCAAATGAAGAAATAATAATACATGAAAACCGACTAAAACTGGTAAGAGGAGTGAAGGTCTATGGCATCTGAAGTATAACCCACACCATTTCAGTCCAGTGTGACAGTCATTCTACCTCAGATGGGTACAGCTCAAAACACAGAGCTCACTCCACCCCAGCCACTAGTTGAGGGCTATGGTATCTCCCAGGGAGGGGTAAGATGCCACCATTTCTCATTTTCTCTCTCCCCCATTCTACACAGAGACAAAACTGCAACTGAGTGCAGCTGAGACTAAAGTGCAGCTGACAGGTCAGGAGTTCTGTTACTCCATCCAGCCTCCACTCAAAGAGCCAAGGTTCTACCTCAGGAATATCAAGCCAATAACACCAGGGCCCTGATTATCATTATCTTACCTCACTTACTGGGTAGAGTTTGCACACAAGGAACAGCAAGCGGAGAGAACTAGAGGCTATTGCCTATACCTAGCATCTTGCTCATAAAAGCAGAAATGTAACTCTGAGAGAAGTGGACCATTGTCACTACCCTCAGCTCTGGAGTGGTGGCCCAGAGAATTTTTCCCAGAAGACACAAGTCATAAGAACAGAAAGGTCCCCCCAAAGGAACTGACTTTATTTGAACCTGTATGCAGGGAAGTTCAAACCTAAGAGTACTCTTACACACAATAAAAACCTTCATGTCAAACAATTAAGAGAGAGGTAGCTTCCGAAAACAATAAACTAAACCATAAGGCAGAGAGTTCATCAGGGAAAACCAGGGAAGGAAACATAAGATGAGTTCTCCTGGAGTTACAAAAAAACTCAAGGACTTGCTTCAAAAACTACCACTGAAAAAGGGCCCAAATTTAACTGAATCACACTGTGGAACAATTCATATTCCACAGCAAAAGTAATAAATCAACCAGAAGCCATTGGAACTAAGATCTGGGTGTGACATTAATACAGGCAGACAACTTAAGAGAGAGATCAGAGAAAAAGGCAAAGAGACACCCGATAAAACCACGGACACCCAAGAATGACTACACATATCCAAGGCTGCACCCTGTGAGAATGGTATCAGTGTTTCATACTAGAGGAAAATGTACATCCCTAAATAGTATATCCAGGCCAGGCATAGTGGGTCATGCCTGTAATGCCAGCACTTTGGGAGGATGAGGCAAGTGGATGGCTTGAGGAGTTCAAGACTAGCCTGGGCAACATGGTGAATCCCCATCTCTACAAAAAATACAAAAATTATCCAGGCATGGTGGCATATTGCCTGTGGTCTCAGCTACTCAGAAAGCTGAATCAGGAGGATCGCCTGAGTCAGGGAGGTCAAAGATGCAGTGACTTGTGACCATGCCACTTTACTCCAGCCTGGGTAGCAAAGTGAGACTCTGCACAAAAAAAAAAAAAAAAAAAAAGTATATCCAGTCACCAATAACAAGTCACCCTCCTCTAGAAGGGAGTTAATGTCCAGCAAGAATAGCTACATTATGTAAGATGTTCCATCTTCAACTTATAAAAGTATGAGTCATGCAGAGAAACAGAATTGTGTTATCCATATAGACACACAAAAAAAGCAACAGTAACACCCATTAATAGGGTCCACGTGTCAAATTTAACACTTTGATATGGTTTAGCTGTGTCCCCACCCAAATCTCATCTTGAATTGTAGTTCCCATGATCCCCATGTGGTCATGGGAGGGACCCGGTGGGAGGTGATTGAATCATGGGGCCAGTTACCCCCAAACTGCTGTTCTCATGGTAGTGAGTGAGTTCTCACGATATGTGATGGTTTTATAAGCGGCTTTTCCGTCTTTGTTAAGCATTTCTTCCTGCTGTCATGTGAAGAAGGACGTGTTTGCTTCCCCTTCTGCCATGATTGTAAGTTTCCTGAGGCCTCCCCAGACATGCAGAACTGTGAGGCAGTTAAACTACTTTGCTTTATAAGTTACCCAGTCTCAGGCAGTTCTTTATAGCAGCATGATAACTGACTAATACACAATTCAAACCAGTCATTACAAGGAAAGTATGTTGACAATGTCTTAGAGAGTACAGAATATCCATATAGAGATATAAAGTATTTAAATCATTTTAACAAAAACAACAAGCAGGCATTCTGGACGTGAAAAATACAATAGCTATTATGAAACATTCACTAGAGTTCAATAGTAGATTTGAACTAGCAGAAGAAAGAATCAGCAAACTTAAAGACAGATCAAGAGAGAATCTTTAAGACAATCTGAAGACCAAAGAGAAAAAGAATAAAGAAAAATTAACAGAGCCTCAACGATATGTGATACACCACTGAGCAAACCAAAATACTGTAATGGGACTGCCTGAAGAAGAAAAGACAAAGGAGGAGAAAATACAGAAGTTATACCAGCTTAAAATTTGCCCAATTTAATTTTTTATAAAGCAGAACAAAATATTAAAACTATACCTTCAGGAAGCTAATGAATGTGAAGTATGCTACATGTAAAGAGATCCACACAAAGAACATTAGTAAAAGTGCTGAAAGTCAATGCCAAAAAGAAAATCTTGAGTGTAGCAAAAGAAAAAATAATTCATCATGTACAAAAGAATTTCAATAAGTTTAACAGTGAATTTCTCATTATCAACCACAGAGACTAGAAAGAAGTGGGATAAGACATACAAAGTACTAAAAGAAAAAAAAAGTAAACCATGACTCCTATAGCCAACAAAGCTATCTTTCAAAAAATAAAGGTAAAATAAAGCCATTCCCAGAAAAATAAAGAATGCGATAAGTTGCTATTAGCAGATGTGACTTATAAGAATTACTAAAGGAAGTCCTTGGCCAGGCATGATGTCTCATGCCTGTAATCCCAACACTTTGGGAGTCCAAGGCAGATGGATCACTGAGGTCAGGAGTTCAAGACCAGCCTGGCCAACATGGTGAAACCCTGTCTCTACTAAAAATACAACAATTAGCCAGGCATGGTAGCAGGTGCCTGTAATCCCAGCTACTTAGGAGGCTGACGCAGGAGAATCACTTGAACTCCAGAGCTGAGGTAACAATGAGCTGAGACCGCACCACTGTACTCCAGCCTAGGCAACAAGAATGAAACTCCGTCCATAAATAAATAAATAAATAGTGAAAAAAATAAAATTAAAGGAAGTTCTTCAGGCAGAAAGTAACCATAACTTCCTATTCACATGAAAAAAACAAAGGTCAACAGTAAAGCACAGGTAAATGCAATGACACAAATATCTTGAAAGTAAAAGATAGAAAATGACATATCATGCAAATAGCAGCAGCATGAAAGCTACAGTGCCCATACTAATATTACAACAATAAAGTTTTAAAGAAACAAAAATACTTACTAGAAATAAAGAGGAATATTTTATCATAATAAAGGCTCAATCTACCAGGAAAATACAACAATTATAAACATATATGTGCCTAACAACAAGGCCCAAAATACAAACAAATTTGAAGGGAAATAAACCTTTAAACAATACTAATTAAAGACTTCAATATTCTACATTAAATAATGGATAAAACAACCAGGCAGAAGACCAAAAAGGAAAGAGAAGATTTGAATAACAACTATAAATCAACAAGACCTAACAGACATGCATATAACACTTTAAAAGAGCAAAATACACATCCTTCTCAACTCTATATGGAATCTTCTCTAGGATATATTGTATGCTAAATGAAAACAAAGTCTCCACTAACTTAAAAATATTAAATCATACAAAATAGTTCTCCCTCTTCATTGGAATAGAATTAGATATCAATAACAGAAAGAAATTTGGAAAATTCAAAAACAATATGATGAATATTGTAAACATTATGCTAAGTGACAGATGTTAGCTACAAAATATGACATATTGTATGATACCATTTATATAAAATGTTCAGAATAAGCAAATCTATAGAGATAAAAAGTCTATTAGTTGTTGCTCAGGCTGGCGGATTAGGGAGAAATGAGACAGCTACTATAAAAAGGACATTATTTCTTTTTGGAGTGAAGAAACCTGATTATGGTTATATTGGCATAAGTCTGAATCATACACCAAAAATACTTTGAATTCTGTACTTTACATTGGTGAATTATTGATTTGTGAACTGTATATTTCAATAAAGCTGTTACCAAAAATAAAATCCTATTAAAATTCTACATTCAGTCGATTTAGCCACATACTTTATCCACTCTAATAAACAGCACTAAAACTTCCTTTATTAGCTCAATATAAATGTAACAAGATTATTTTTAGTAACTCCTAAATATTACAGAAATCATATTTCTTCAGGCTCTCAAGTTAGATATCTGTGTCTTTTTGAAGCAAAATATACAATAAACCTGTAATTTTAAATGGTATATTCCTTATGATGAAATAATACTAAAACAACCTATTTTACAAAGCCAATATTAGAAGATTCAAGTAATCTCATGCTTATAGAAAAAAGTGAAAACATTTTCTTATTCCAGAATATAATATTTGCTTATCTATTCAGCTTTCAACCATTACTAATTTCATCTATTAATTCAAATTGAGAAATACAAAGATACATTTTTTTAAAGTAGTTATTCTAACATTTAAAGCAAACCAACCAGGTAACATGCAAGAAAGATGGCTGCATTTATTTTAGTTTTCATTTCCATATTCCATATTGTGATAAATGATCATGTTTATCTATGTCAGCATAGTAATATAACTTTTGAGAATAAACATTCTGAATGTAATTTATTGGCTACTTATCACAGCTACTTTTCTTTCACATAGCATAAGTAGAAAGCATAACATAACATGAAATATTGGGTTAACCTTTTGTGAAAAGGCAGTGAGTTGAATTCAATGGATCTTGGGTAAAAATAAATTGAATTGTGGAAAACGGTTACCAAAAATTTGGCTTAATAATATCCCCAATGAAATGTGATATAAAATAAAAATACAAGACATGAGTGGTTCAGAGCTGTTAAAAATAATTTTCCAAAGCAAGACTTTTAAAAACTAAAAGTCAATATCATCAATAACTAAGCAGCTGGCAGATAATACAGGAGAGTTCTAAATTGCATTTTTCCCAAGAAATGGCCAAAGCCAGGTTCCAACAGGTCACAGGGTCCCCTCTCTGGATAAATTGAGCACTTTAAGCAGCACATTAACCCTTTCAGATACAGGGTATATTACTTATACAGGGAGATTTTCCTCTCATCAAAGAATGTGACCTTTGACTTTACCAAACATTTTCAGTAACACAATAAAGAAATACTGGTTATTCTAAAGGCAGAAAAACAAAATTAGAAACAAATTTAAGATAGAATATTATCCAGAGCCAAGTACAAATTAAATTAAGTGAGAGTTATATACTGTCACTGTTTGGTCTGTTAACACTATTCTATGAAGCAGTGGAATGCTGAAACATACAAACTACAATTACACATCTAAAGAGAGTTTTTCTGTATTACCACTGAGGGCAAAAAAAAGAAGGCTGTATTGATTACAATCACAGGCCTTCATGTCACAAATAAAATCACCAAATCTTAGGCCTAAAACATTGGAGTTTCAGTATTAAAGAGCTTGAATTCCAATCGCAGGAAGCTACTTGACCAACATATCTTCTTTCTTAACATGTGGTTTTGTTTTATATCACAATAGTAATTATCCAAACATAGTATACCATTAAGCTTCTTCCTTTATCCTTTGCATTTGAAGTTATAAACAAATTTTTCCTATTCAATACTGGTAATTACTTACTATAATTCTGAGCTATTAAAACGATACACATGTTGCTCACATTTTGTACTTACATGCTTAAGATGATAAATTAAGTTTTGTCTTATTTAAATTATGCTTAAATTTTTCTTTAATGGCTTATTCTAAGTTCTCTATAAGTTATTTCCTACTTTCCAATGTATCAAGTAAACAACGATAATAATAAACATGTTTTTCCCATTTCTTTCATAATTGGGCATAAACACTTTGATTTCAATATAACACTGTACTGTGCTGCCAATTTTTTATCAATAAATATTCTCAGCTAACAGAAAAACAGAAATATCTATTGATTAATGTTTTTGATGAGTATTCGTTGCCTTATCCAGATAACAATCTAACAAAGGCTGGTCAGCGGAGAACTAAATTTTTCAGTTTATTTGCTTAACAGTCTCTTGTGTAAAAGCCCCAGTCTCAGCCAATTATCCAACTTTTCTCCATGTCTCTCATTAGTCATAGTAGTGTAGAGTGATTTAATTAATATCTTAGAAATTCACAGAGGTACCTTTGGTTCTTGAATAAGCTCAGAACTGATACGGCCCATCTCCTGCTAGGTAGGGAACAGAAGAGAGAGAATGTGGCTTTATTTTGAATCCTAGGTTCACACTTGAGATACAATCAACCTTAGAGTCTACAAATTTTAGAAATGCATGGTAATCAGTCCTGGTCAAAGACTTACATTTACCTAATAATTTTTTTAATATACTTCCATTCTTCACCCAGACACAGGTTTCTAAGCCCCTAGGTTGTTCCACTTTTCCAAGTAACTTATCTTACTTTTTTTCCCGTTTTACTAGCTCTGTACAAAGGCTAATTTTCCCTTTATGCACAGTGGGTAACTCCCTGCCGTTTATTAAAAATGTATGAAGGAAAGAATCTCTGATAGTCCCAAATCTCACAACTTTCATTTTGTTAAGCATTCACTAAGCAATATGCATAGTGTTTGAAATTAAATTTGGGTTTCTATCTTAGCACTACTATTCTTGTTGGTTATTTAAACTCTCAAGTTCTCTACTCCTTCAACTGTAAAATGGTGATTAGTAATAGTACTTACCCCATAGGGTTGTTTTGATGATTGAATACGATAATGCAAAAGATGTTTAGAGTGGTGCAGGCAGTAAGTGCTTACCACATGTTAGCTATGTATGAAATAGAACTAGGTTTTAGCCACTATTAGCCCAATGTATATTCATATTCCTATATTGTCAATTCTGAATGTATACATGGGAATCATTTTTAAAAGTACAGGAATATAGAAAAAGGATGAAGAAAATAGGTAAGAAAGTATCTATAAATAAAGAAGTACAAAAAATAGAGATGTATCTCAGAGGAAACCAAATCACCAACTGAGTCATGGGTCTCTGAACTTATCATTGCCCTAAGCCCATAGAACTGTATATAACTCATGGGTCTTTGGTCCCAACATGTTTAGGTAAATTTACATTACATTTCCTTCCCAGGAAGGGCATGTCAGATGAAAAATGATGAATTTCTAAAACATCAAAAAATGTTACCAACTGAAAACAAATGAATCCCTTCAGAATGCTCATCATATTGCCTGCAACATGATTCACTTCTACTGAGCATATAGTTAACATAAACAGCTTACACATTTTAAAATATCACGTCTATTATGTCACTCTCACACTCAACAAGATAAAGTCAGCCAGACAGAGGAAGCTCTTTGTCTGTCTTTGCAAGGCCCAGTGTGTGACTCTCCTTCACTTCTAAAATACACACCACACAACAGGTGCCTAAATGATCTCTAAATGAAGAAAAAAAAGTCTTTCTATTGTCTTCCCAAAAAATTGACAACTCAAACATAAGAATAATAACATCTAATATTAACTTCACAATTCTTAATACAGAATAGAGCATGCCAAAGGTAGTGACTAATTCTGTAGAGGATTTAGTCTGTTCAGGCTTTTATAATGGAATACCATAAGTTGGGTGGCTTAAACAACAGATCTTTATTTCTCACAGTTTGAGGCTGGAAAGTCTAAGATCAAGATGCCTGACAATTTGGTGCCAGGTAAGAATCCTTTTCCCTTTTCTGACTCACTGACAGCCACCTTTTTTGCAGTGTGATCATGTTGCAGAGAGAGCGAGTGAGAATGAGAGAAAGCTCTCTATAGTCTCTTCTTATAAGAAGCACTAATGCCATTATGAGGGTCCCACCCTCATGACCTCATCTACCCCTAGTTACCTTCTAAAGGCTCCATCTTCAAATACCACACATTGGAAGTTAAGTCTTCAACATATGAATTTTGAGGGAACATAAACAGTTCATAATAGACAAGGAAAGGATTCTACCACCTGAGGAAGTATACAAATACTATTAATATTGGGCATCAACTTAAAGACACCTTTAGCCTAAGAGTTCAAACGGTATCACGTTGACTGTATCATTTTACCAAGAAGAAACGTCAGAATAACCAAAGGAAATATTTTAAAGTATTGCTTAATTTAAGAAAAGAAAAACAATATTACCAAATAATTTAACACTAGCTATTAATTATATATCTTTAGTTTTTAAACAATTTAAATAGCAAAACATTAATAACATATAAACTTTATATATATACAGTTTGCATATTTTTATTATAGGATTTCAGAAATAGAGTGTCAAATGAAAACACTTATAAGGAGTTATCAAAAATATATAAAATGTGGTAACGCATACTGTATTTTTTTTTCCATTACACCTTAAGTTCTAGGGTACATATGCACAACGTGCAGGTTACATATGTATACATGTGCCATGTTGGTGTGCTGCACCCATTAACTCGTCATTTACATTAGGTATATCGCCTAATGCTATCCCTCCCCGTTCTCCCCACAATAGGACCCAGTGTGTGGTGATCCCCTTCCTGTGTCCAAGTGATCTCATTGCTCAATTCCCACCTATGAGTGAGAACATGCGGTATTTGGTTTTCTGTTCTTGCAATAGTTTGCTGAAAATGATGGTTTCCAGCTGCATCCATGTCCCTACAAAGGACATGAACTCATCCTTTTTTATGGCTACATAGTATTCCATGGTGTATATGTGCCACATTTTCTTAACCCAGTCTGGCACTGATGGACATTTGGGTTGATTCCAAGTCTTTGCTATTGTGAATAGTGCCGCAATAAACATACGTGTGCATGTGTCTTTATAGCAGCATGACTTATAATCCTTTGGGTATATCCCCAATAATGGGATGGCTGGGTCAAATGCTGTTTCTACTTCTAGATCCTTGAGGAATCGCCACACTGTCTTCCACAATGGTTGAACTAGCTTACAGTCCCACCAACAGTGTAAAAGTGTTCCTATTTCTCCACATCCTCTCCAACACCTGTTGTTTCCTGATTTTTTAATCATGGTCATTCTAACTGGTGTGAGATGGTATCTCATTGTGGTTTTGATTTGCATTTATCTGATGGCGATTGATGATGAGCATTTTTTCATGTGTCTGTTGGCTGTATGAATGTCTTCTTTTGAGAAGTGTCTGTTCATATCCTTTGTCCACTTTTTGATGGGGTTGTTTTTTTCTTGTAAATTTGTTTGAGTTCTTTGTAGGTTCTGGATATTAGCCCTTTGTCAAAGGAGTAGATTGCAAAATTTTCTCCCATTCTGTAGGTTGCCTGTTCACTCTGATGGTAGTTTCTTTTGCTGTGCAGAAGCTCTTTATTTTAATTAGATCCCATTTGTCTATTTTAGCTTTTGCTGCCATTGCTTTTGCTGTTTTAGTCATGAAGTCCTTGCCCATGCCTATGTCTTGAATGGTATTACCTAGGTTTTCTTCTATGGTTTTTATGGTTTTAGGTCTAACATTTAAGTCTCTAATCCATCTTGAATTAATTTTTGTATAAGATGTAAGGGGAAGGGATCCAGTTTCAGCTTTCTACTTACGGCTAGACAGTTTTCCCAGCACCATTTATTAAATAGGGAATCCTTTCCCCATTTCTTGTTTTTGTCAGGTTTCTCAAAGATCAGATGGCTATAGATGTGTGGTATTACTTCTCAGGACTCTGTTCTGTTCCATTGGTCTATACCTCTGTTTTGGTACCAGTACCATCCTGTTTTGGTTACTGTAGCCTTGTAGTACACTTTGAAGTCAGGTAGTGTAATGCCTCCAGCTTTGTTCTTTTGGCTTACAATTGACTTGGCTATGTGGGCTCTTTTTTGGTTCCATATGAACTTTGAAGTAGTTTTTTTCCAATTCTGTGAAGAAACTTATTGGTAGCTTGATGGGGATGGCACTGAATCTATAAATTACCTTGGGCAGTATGGCCATTTTCATGATATTGATTCTTCCTATCCATGAGCATGG